>NW_028181423.1:0-10000 GCF_964211825.1 Aythya ferina
GGACGCGCCGCGCGGCTTCTCTCTCTCTCGCTCGCCCTCGCTGCTGCTGCTGCTTTTGGCACATCGTTTGCGGCCACCCCCGCCGCCTTGCTGCTCGCGGCCGGCACCCGCGGGGCCCCGGACCGACGCCGGCACCAGCGCCTCGCGCAACGCTCACGGACCCCTGCGGCTCGCGGGGCCGCTCGGCCGTCACACAGCCGGCTTCGGCCGGAAAAGCCCCTTCGTTCGGCGACGAGAACGACGGACGGAGCGCCCACCGGCGACCAGGGCACGCGCCCTAAACGCCGCCGCCGCCGCCGCTCTCGCCCCGAGCGAGGCAGCGCCTCACCTGCGACGGGAAGCGAGCTGGACAGGAGACCGCCCGTGCCTGAACACCGGACACCGCCGCGGCTGCCCCGGGACAGGGGAGCGCGGAAGAGCCGGCCCGCCGGGGGCCCTCTCCGACGCGACCCGAGTGGCCTCATCGATCGGAAAAAAAAAAAAAAAAAAAGCGAACAGCGTCGCCTGCGTGCGTGCGGGTGTGCTGGAGCAACGTCCGCGAGAGGTGCTCGCACCGACCTGAACATCGGCCCTGACAGGAACCGACCCGCCGGGAAGCCTCTCCGACGTGCCCGAGGAACGCCTCCACGGGCTCCTGCGTGCGGGTGACGTGAGGTGCATCGTCGGGAGCCGGAGGCGCCGCCGCCTCGGCCGTGCCAATCCGAGGGGTCCCCCCTCCTTCGCCTTCCGAGCCTCCGGGACCCACGCGAGCAGCCGGGGACGCCCCCGGACGGACGCCTTCGGCCGCCGGCGGACCGCCCGCCGGCTTCTGGCCGCTCCCTCTCTCCACAGCTCTGAGCTCGCGGCTCGCTGCTGCTTTTCTCCGGCGACTCGCACGCGCGAGACCGCTTCTCGCTCGCCGGCGGGGAGGGCAGCTGGCTCGGCAAACCGCTGGCGGCTACCGCTCCGCACAACCCACGCCCGAGCCGACGCCACCGCCGACGCCGCGCGCCCCCTTCTCGCGCGCCGGCTCTCCAAGCCCCAAGCGCTCGCTCGACACCGCTGGCGGAGCAGAGTCCTCACTCTCTCCTATAGACGGACACAAAAGTCATTGCCTCACAAGCGGCGCACGTCCTTTTCCAGCCTACCGCGGCGAGGCAGCCGAGCGCAACCGACTTTTACCTCGACCTAACTGGAGGCACAGAGAAACAGCGACGCCTACCACCCCTTCCGAGCCGTGGCACGACCTGCTAGTCTACCTCCAGCCCCACGGCGGCCTTCCAAGTCCCGTCGGACACGCGGTAGACCTGGCCGCCGTTCCCTCCGCCCGACCGGCGGCTATTTCCTCCGCGAGGGTAGACCTGGCAACCTCAGGGGGACCCGCCGGCCGGGAACCGACGGCGCCGGCCCGCCTTCCTTCGCTTTTCCCACGGGCCCTTCCGGCACTTTTCCAGCCTTTTCGGGCTTTTTCGCACCTTTCCGGGAATTTCCGACGCTTTCCGCGCCATCGGACCCGCTCGGGAACCGCTCGACCGACCCGCGGACGTGCGCCTTCGCAAACGCGCGCGCGCGCGCGCTCCCGTCGCTGCCGGGCAGACCCCGACGCCGTTCTCGCGGCCGGACCTGCAGCGACCCCTACAGGTCGCCGCCGGCTAAGCAAACATGGCGACCGCGGCAGGGTAGACCTGGCGGCTGCTGTCCGCAGCGCTTAGACGAGGCGCCCGCGGCGCCGCGAGGCGGGGAACACCTGCCGGCCGGGAACCAACCCCGCCGTCCTTTCCCTAGCAGGGCTCTGCCTTGCCTTGCTCGGCTTTCATCCGCATTGCTCTGCTCTCCTGTGCCGTGCTGGGCTCCTCTCGGAGACCGTCCCGCGGGTTTTGATGCCGAGTCGATTGCTATAATTACGAACGCATAAACCGTCAGACACAGAACTTGGCCTCCCCGCAGCCCAGCGACCGCTCCCTCGGAACTGGCACGAGGGGGCAGCAGGCCTGCACACCCAGCACGGTCTTTTTTGGGAGTAACAACATGATTCCCACAACTACGCTGGAAGAAAGGCAACAATAAAGAAATAAACAGCTAAAGCAAGACATGGTTCTTGCCCAACGTCACGGTGGACCAGGAGATGTGAAGGAGGCTGGGGAGGGGGCGATCAGGGTACAGCCACTGTCCAAGTCTGGCTGCCACCTGCACACAACATGAGGGCCCTCCGGTCTCCCCCCAACAGGCACTTGGAACCCAAAGGAGGGCTGGCCGCCAGCTCGCTACGTTTGCTTTGCTTCTCTCTGTTTTGCTTTGCTCTGCTTTGCTTTGCTCTTGCTGGCACGGTTTTGCTTTTCCATACCTCCTTTCCTCTGCTGTTCTTGCCCCTGCTTTGCCTCAGAGTGTTTTGCTCTTTCTCTCCTGAAAATACTTTGCATTTCCTTGTGCTACTTTCCTTTGCTTTGCTTTTCCTTGCTCTGCTTTGCCTTCCCTGGCCTTGCTTTGTTTTGCTTTATCAGGCCATGCTTTCCTTGGTTTAGCTTTGCTTTATAGACCTGGCACTGCTTTGCTTTTCCTACCCGTGCTGTGCTTTGCCTTGCCTCAAAGTGCTTTGCTTTCCTTTGTTTGCTTTGTCCTCCCTGGTTATGCTTTGCTTTTCCTGGTGCTACTTTCCTTTGCTCAGCTTTGCCTTCCCTGGCCGTGCTTTGTTTTGCTTTACGGGGCCACGCTTGCCTTTTTTTACCTTTGCCTTGCTCTCTTTTGCCTCACCTGCTCCTGCTCTCACTTCCATTTTCAGGCCATGCTTACCTTTGTTTTGCTTTACTTTGTATTCCTGGCATTGCTTTGCTTTTCCTTTTGCTACTTTCTTTTGTTCTGCTTTGCCTTGCCTGGCCATGTTTTCCTTTGCCTAGCTTTGTATTCCTGGCATTGCTTTGCTTTTCCTTCTCTGCTCTGCTTAGCTTCTCTTAACCCTGCTCTGATTTGCCTTACCTTGAACTTTTTCGCTTTGTTGTGGTTTTATTTATTTTTTGATTGTTTGTTTGTTTTTATTTTTTTCTCATTAATATTTCTTTTCTTTCTCTTTACCAGCACTGCTTTGCATTTCCTGGTACTACTTTCCTTTGCTCTGCTTTGCCTTCCTGTGCTTTGCCTTCCCTGGCCTTGCTTTGTTTTGCTTTATCAGGCCATGCTTTCCTTGGTTTACCTTTGCTTTACAGACCTGGCACTGCATTGCTTTTCCAAACCATGCTGTGCTTTGCCTTGCCTCAGACTGCTTTGCTGTCCTTTGCTTGCTTTGTCTTCCCTCGTTATGCTTTGCTTTACCTGGTGTTACTTTCCTTTGCTCAGCTTTGCCCTCCCTGGCCTTGCTTTTTTTTTTTTTTGCTTTACGGGGCCATGCTTTCCTTTGTTTGCCTTTGCTTTCCTCTACTTTGTTCTGCTATGCTATGCCTTTCCTGGTCATTCTTTGCATTTTTTTATTATTATTTTTTTTTTATTTGTTTATTTGATGTTCATTCCATGCTTTATGTTTTCCTTTTATATCTTTTTCTTGCGTTTTCTCTGGCCGTGCTTTGTTTTCCAGGCCTTGCTTGTCATTGCTTTTCCTTATGCCGCTAGGTCTTTTCCCTAGCAGGGCTTTGCTTTGTCTCGCTCAGCTTTCATCCGCATTGCTCTGCTCTCCTGTGCCGTGCTAGGCTTCCTTTGGAGACCGTCTCGCTGATTTTGCTGCTGAGTCGAATGGTAAATTTATGAACGCATAAACCGTCAGACACAGAACTTGGCCTCCCCGCAGCCCAGCCACTGTCCCCTTGGAACTGGAGGCCGGGTGCAGCAGGCCTGGCCGCCCGACATGGTCCATTCTTTGTCCCCAGCCATGCGGCGAGCCGCCAGGGGACCCCTAACTGCTACTCGTGTGGTGATAGTGTTCAGTGAGAATTTCAACGAGAATAAGTAACTACATGATTCCCACAACTACGCTGGAAGAAATCCACAACAAACAACAACAAAATGTATATAGATATATAAAACCAGCTAAAGCAAGACATGGTTCTTGCCGGCTGTCACAGTGGACTAGGAGCTGTGAAGAAGGCTGAGGAGGGGGCGATCAGGGTCCAGCCACTATCCAAGTCTGGCTGCCACCCGTACACAAAATGGAGCCGTCCGGTCTCCCCACAACAGGCCCTTGGAACCCAAAGGAGGGCTGGCCGCCAGCTCGCTACGTTCACTCTGCTTCTCTTTGTTTTGCCTTGGTCTGCTTTGCTTTGCTCTTGCTGGCACAGTTTTGCTTTTCCATACCTCCTTTCCTCTGCTGTTCTTGCCTCAGATTGCTTTGCTTTTTCTCTCCTGGAAATGCTGTGTTGTTCCTTGTGCTACTTTGCTTTGCTTTGCTTTGCTTTGCTTTGCTTTGCTTTGTTTTGCTTTTTCTTTCCTCAGCCTGCTACGTTTTTACTTGTGCGGTCATGCTTTATTTTTTATTTCTTTGCTTCGTATTCCTGTCAGTGCTTTGCTTTCCCTTCTCTGCTCTTCTGGACCTTTCTTAGCCTCGCTGTGCTTTGCTTTGCCTCAAAGTGCTTTCTTTCCTTGGCTTTCCCTTTCGTGGCACCGCTTTGTTTTTCCCTGTGCTCCTTTCCTTAGCTTTGCTGTCTTTATGAATGCATAAAGAAGTTCATGAAACTTGTTTCTGAACACACAGAAAAGTTAGCCGGCCCGCAGCCCGGCAGCTGTCCCCTCGGAGCTGGCGGGCACGGACAGGGATCTGGCTACCGGGCCAGGTCTATTTTGTTGCCCACCGTTGTCCGGAGAGCCAGCAGGTGGGCTCCGTTGCTATTCGTCTGGGGAGGGGTGTGGGTTGAGAACAACAATCAATAACTACTCGATTCCTAAAACGAAAGGGGGAAACAGACGGAGAAGACTATTATTATTCCTACTTCTACTATTTGTATTACGTTTTAATGATATTTATTTCTATTACTATTTAATACTTTTATTTCTAATAACTTTTTCGTAGTATATAATAATAGCATTATTGTTATTGTTGTTATTATTATTATTATTATTATTATTATTATTATTATTATTATTATTATTAATTTATATAACGATAAGCAGCTAAAGCAAAGCAGCCAGGCAGCCAGCCAAACTGAGTGGCACAGGTGGGGAGCCGTTCGCGGCCGAGCAGGAGCCTCTGACGTCAGAGCGAGAGCGAGAGGCGGCCCGAGGCAACCGGGGGCCGCTGCCACACCCTGGCCTTCTCAAACGCCCAGCTCCCCGTAAGCCAGCAACGGGCCCCTTTTCCTCTGGGGTGGGTGGGGGGTGCGATTTCGACTGACGCTAAGTTAACTCCGCATTTTGTTTTGGCAGCACCGTTTTGCTTTGCTTTGTGCTTTCCCTGGCCCTGCGTTGCTTCGCTTCGCTTTGTATTCAAGGTACTGCTTCGCTTTTCCTGGCCCTGTTTTACTTTGGATTTTCTCTTCCTGACCGTGCTTTGCTTTTCCTGGCCTCGCTTTGTTTCGTTTTGCTTGACTTTGTATTCGTGACACCGCTTTTCTTTCCCTGGACCTCCTTTGCTTTGGTTTTTCTCGCCCTTCTTTGCTTTGCTTTTGCTGGTCCTGCCTCGCTTTGTTTTGCTTGACGTTGTATTCAAGACACCGCTTTTCTTTTCCTGGACCTCTTTTGCTTTGGTTTTTCTCGCCTTTCTTTGTTTTGCTTTTGCTGGCCCTGCCTTGCTTTGTTTTGCTTGACGTTGTATTCAAGATACCGCTTTTCTTTCCCCCACCCCCCAGGAAATCCTTAGCTTAGTTTTTTTTTTGTTTGTTTGTTTTTCCCCACCCTTCTTTGTTTTGCTTTTGCCGGCCCTGCCTTGCTTTGCTTTGCTTTACTTTGTATTCGTGCCACCACTTTTCTTTTCCTGGACCTCTTCTGCTTTGGTTTTTCTTGCCCTGCTTGGCTTTGCTTTTCCTTTTGCCTCTTTCTTTTCCCTAGCAGGGCTTTGCTTTGTCTCGCTCTGCTTTGCGTTGCATTGCTCAGCTCTGCTTTGCCGTGCTAGGTAGGCTTCTTTTGCAGACCGTCGCACCGATTTGGGCGACGAGTCGATCGGTGTATTTATGAACGCGTAAAGCCTCAGGCGCACACCGTGGCCTCCCTCCCCGCAGCCCGACGACTGTCCCCCGGGAGCTGGAGGGTGGCGACAGGAAGCCTGGCCACCCACCCAGCATGGTCTATTCCTCATCCCCCGCTGTCCGGCGAGCCGCCAGGTGGGTCCCGCTGCTGCTGTTCGTCTGGGGACGGGCTTGGGTGAGGTTTTTTAGGACGATAAGCGACATTACACGATTCCCAATGATTTGGGTTCGTTTTGCTTTGCTTTCCTTTTCCTCGCTTTACTTATCGTCGCTCTTCCCCGCTTTGCTTTTCCCGCACCTGCTTCGACATGCTTTCCTTAGAGCTGCATCTTTCTGGGGGGTTTTGGTTTGTATTCCCGGCACCGATTTCCTTTTCTTTGCTCTGCTTTGCCGTTCCTACTCCGCTTTGTTTTTTGCTCTTTTGATGCGTTTACACACACAGGAACGCTGGGTCACCTACTTCGGCCTCCCCACAGCCCGCCAACCGTCCCTTCGCAGCTGGCAGGTGGGGGTGCGGGGGTCGGCCACCCAGCCAAGTCTATTCCAGGACCCCCGCTGACTGGGGAGCCGCCACCTGAGCTCAACTGCCGTTTGCCTGAGGAGGCTGGGGGGGGGGGGGGGGGGGGGGGGGTGAGGGGGAGCTGAGGACTAGGGGGGTGGGGGAGGTTTTGAAAGACGGTAAGGAATGACACGATTCCTGAAGCTACAGCGGAAAACAGGCAACAGAACTAACTAATAATAAACGTAAAGATAAGAGTAGTTATTTTGCAAAGCGGCTCAAGCAAAGCGGCCAGGCAGTCAGCCGCACTGAGCGGCACAGGTGGCGAGCCTCTGGCGGCCGAGCAAGAGCCTCTGACGTCAGAGCGAGCTGCGGCCCGAAGCAGCCGGGGTCCGGGGCCGCGCCCTCGCCTTCCCGACCGGCGCCGGCGCCCCGCCCCGCCCCGTCCACTGCAAAGGCTGCAAAGGGCGGAGGAGAGGGAGGGAGGGAGAAGTGGGGAGGGGGCGGAGGCGGCCATTGAAGTGCGTAGACGGCCGCTGTCAGATGCAGGCCGCCACGTCTACCCGTCCCTCCCACCCTCCGGGCCCCGTGGAGCGACCAGGTCTACTTCTCCCTCCTCCCCGCTCTCTCCCCCGCCCCCTCCCGCCTCGTGGAGCCACCAGGTCTACTTCTCCCTCCTCCTCCCCGCTCTCTCCCCCCCGCCCCCTCCCGCCCCGTGGAGCCACCAGGTCTACTTCTCCCTCCTCCTCCCCGCTCTGTCCCCCCGCCCCCTCCCGCCCCGTGGAGCCACCAGGTCTACTTCTCCCTCCTCCTCCCCGCTCTGTCCCCCCGCCCCCTCCCGCCCCGTGGAGCCACCAGGTCTACTTCTCCCTCCTCCTCCCCGCTCTGTCCCCCCGCCCCCTCCCGCCCCGTGGAGCCACCAGGTCTACTTCTCCCTCCTCCCAGCTCTGTCCCCCCGCCCCCTCCCGCCTCGTGGAGCCGTCAGGTCTACCCCGCCGTCACGGCCACTGCTCGAGAGCGGCCCGGCTGCCTCGTCTACACGGCCACACGCACGCATGCACAGACGGGCGCGTGCCCGCACGCTTCCCTCCGGCGGCCCGCCAGGTCCATCCACACGCCTCTCGCGTGCAGGGGAACGGCTGGGAGGCGCCATTCATTCGAATCGTTCACGCTTTTAAAAAGAAAAAGGGGAAAAAGAAAAACAAACACAAGCAGCAGCAGCAGCAGCAACAAGAAAGCACGGGTCCCGCTTGTCGGCGGGGAGACGAGAGGTCGTACAAAGCGTGCGGAGAAAGCGTTCGCTCAGACTCCGGCCGCCACCAGAGCCACTCGGAGCCCGCGGCAGACCGGCCGCCAGTTCCTCCCCTTTGCTTTGCTTTTGCCGGCCCTGCTTCGCTTTGCTTTTCGTGGAAGCGCTGAGTTTTGTTTGGCGTCGCGTTCGTGGCACTCGTTTGCTTTTCCTTCGTCTGCTCCGCCTCGCTCCGCTTTGCCGTTCCTCCTCCGCTTCGCTTTGCTTTTGCCGGCGCCGCTTGGCCTGGCTTTGGCTGGCGGCGCTCCGCCTTTCCGTTGCGCGCCTTCGCTTCGCCTCGTTTCGCACGGATCGCTGAGTGCAGTGACACA
This sequence comes from Aythya ferina, assembly GCF_964211825.1. Taxonomy (NCBI): domain Eukaryota; kingdom Metazoa; phylum Chordata; class Aves; order Anseriformes; family Anatidae; genus Aythya; species Aythya ferina. The sequence continues at coordinate 8,200 of NW_028181423.1, forward strand.
CGCCCAGCCACGCAGAGTCGCACGGGTGGCTCGCAGGCGAGCCAGAGCCCCTGACGGCAGAGCGAGCGGCAGCCCGATGCAGCCAGGGGCCGCGCGCGGCCGCGCTCTCGGCTTCTCGAGCGGCGCCGGCTCGTCTCCCCCCCTCTCCCCCGCCCGTCGCGCCGCAGCCCCGCCGAGCCGTCGGGCGGGGGGGCGGCGGGAGGGGCAATCCTCCTAGCTCGTCGCCGGCCGCTCCGCTCCGCTCCGCTCGGCGGGAAGCCGGCGCCACACGTAGGCGAGAGGGGTCCGCATTATTCCGGGCACGGAGCTTCAAGCCGGCTGGTCGTCAGGCTCCCGCCGAGCCCGTGTCCCGGCCGGCGGGCAGCTAGATGGCGCGGGAGGGAGCAGAGCGACGAGCTCGCGCTCGCCTCCAGCGTTTTTCTCCCCGGGCGGGCCCCGTCCGGGGCCCCCGCAAAGGCGGGCAGGCGGGAGCTGCCTCGCCTCCTGCGACGCTCGGCTCCGCGGCCGGGGCGGATCGGGCTCGGAGTCGGCTTCGGGCTTGCGCTTCGGCTCGGGCTCGCGGGCGAGCGAGGGCAGAGGCTGTCCGCCGCCCGCAGCCCCGTCCGTCTACACGGCGCTTCCCCGCCTCGCGGCGATCTTGAGCTCTGCCCTGCTTCTCGGCCGGCTGCTGGGGAAGAGCGGCGTGGCAACGGGGAGAAGGGGGGAAGGGAGGGAACGAGAAGAGGTGTATTTGTGAATGAATGAATGAATGAATGAATGAATGAATGAATGAGTGAGTGAGTGAGTGCATGAGTGAGTGAGTGAATGAATCAAGGAATCGATGGATCGATCGTTCAGCCAACGAATCGATGAAGAAAGGAATGAGAAAGCAGAAGGGAAGCAAAAAGAAGGGCGGGGGAAGAAAGCGAAGGGCTCCAGAAAAGCGCGTAGGCAGCCGCCGTTAGCTGACGGCCGCCAGCTCTACGGTCCTCGTCGTGCTGAAGTGGACAGGTGAATCCCCTCCCCTCTTCCTCCCCCTTCCCCTCCCAGCCCCGATCCGCCAGGTGTAGCGTGGCGTCAAGGCGAGGAGCCGAAGCGGCACAGCCCGTTGGCGAGCAGGCGAGCCCGTGTGCCGGCTGTAAGCGGGACAGAGGCGCGAGCGTCCCTCGGACTGCCGTGCAGAGCGTAGCCGGGGAGGCGGAGGCACGCTTCGCTCCGACGGACCGCCAGGTCTACCATTCGCCGGAAAATGCCGCCCCCCGAAGGGCCGCCAGGTCTACCCAGCAATCGGGGGGGGGGGGGGGGGGGCGGGGGGAAGCTCGTCTGCCGGGGGCGCCCGGGAGCGGCCTCGGCCGGGCCGCAAGGTCTACCCAGCAATGGGGAAATGCACGGGGCGCCTCCGAGGGGCATGGGACAGGCCGCCAGGTCTACCATCCTTCGGGAAAAGGGTGCCCGTCTGCAGGGGGCGCTTGGGACCGGCCTCGCGGCGATCTTGAGCTCTGCCCTGCTTCTCGGCCGGCTGCTGGGGAAGAGCGGCGTGGCAACGGGGAGAAGGGGGGAAGGGAGGGAACGAGAAGACGTGTATTTGTGAATGAATGAATGAATGAATGAATGAATGAATGAATGAATGAATGAATGAATGAATGAATGAATGAATGAATGAATGAATGCATGAATGAATGAATGAATGAATGAGTGAGTGAGTGAGTGCATGAGTGAGTGAGTGAATGAATCAAGGAATCGATGGATCGATCGTTCAGCCAACGAATCGATGAAGAAAGGAATGAGAAAGCAGAAGGGAAGCAAAAAGAAGGGCGGGGGA
>NW_028181423.1:22500-37500 GCF_964211825.1 Aythya ferina
AAACGCGCGCGCGCGCGCGCTCCCGTCGCTGCCGGGCAGACCCCGACGCCGTTCTCGCGGCCGGACCTGCAGCGACCCCTACAGGTCGCCGCCGGCTAAGCAAACATGGCGACCGCGCGCGGGTAGACCTGGCGGCTGCTGTCCGCAGCGCTTAGACGAGGCGCCCGCGGCGCCCCGAGGCGGGGAACACCTGCCGGCCGGGAACCAACCCCGCCGTCCTTTCCCTAGCAGGGCTCTGCCTTGCCTTGCTCGGCTTTCATCCGCATTGCTCTGCTCTCCTGTGCCGTGCTGGGCTCCTCTCGGAGACCGTCCCGCGGGTTTTGATGCCGAGTCGATTGCTATAATTACGAACGCATAAACCGTCAGACACAGAACTTGGCCTCCCCGCAGCCCAGCGACCGCTCCCTCGGAACTGGCACGAGGGGGCAGCAGGCCTGCACACCCAGCACGGTCTTTTTTGGGAGTAACAACATGATTCCCACAACTACGCTGGAAGAAAGGCAACAATAAAGAAATAAACAGCTAAAGCAAGACATGGTTCTTGCCCAACGTCACGGTGGACCAGGAGATGTGAAGGAGGCTGGGGAGGGGGCGATCAGGGTACAGCCACTGCCCAAGTCTGGCTGCCACCTGCACACAACATGAGGGCCCTCCGGTCTCCCCCCAACAGGCACTTGGAACCCAAAGGAGGGCTGGCCGCCAGCTCGCTACGTTTGCTTTGCTTCTCTCTGTTTTGCTTTGCTCTGCTTTGCTTTGCTCTTGCTGGCACGGTTTTGCTTTTCCATACCTCCTTTCCTCTGCTGTTCTTGCCCCTGCTTTGCCTCAGAGTGTTTTGCTCTTTCTCTCCTGAAAATACTTTGCATTTCCTTGTGCTACTTTCCTTTGCTTTGCTTTTCCTTGCTCTGCTTTGCCTTCCCTGGCCTTGCTTTGTTTTGCTTTATCAGGCCATGCTTTCCTTGGTTTAGCTTTGCTTTATAGACCTGGCACTGCTTTGCTTTTCCTACCCGTGCTGTGCTTTGCCTTGCCTCAAAGTGCTTTGCTTTCCTTTGTTTGCTTTGTCCTCCCTGGTTATGCTTTGCTTTTCCTGGTGCTACTTTCCTTTGCTCAGCTTTGCCTTCCCTGGCCGTGCTTTGTTTTGCTTTACGGGGCCACGCTTGCCTTTTTTTACCTTTGCCTTGCTCTCTTTTGCCTCACCTGCTCCTGCTCTCACTTCCATTTTCAGGCCATGCTTACCTTTGTTTTGCTTTACTTTGTATTCCTGGCATTGCTTTGCTTTTCCTTTTGCTACTTTCTTTTGTTCTGCTTTGCCTTGCCTGGCCATGTTTTCCTTTGCCTAGCTTTGTATTCCTGGCATTGCTTTGCTTTTCCTTCTCTGCTCTGCTTAGCTTCTCTTAACCCTGCTCTGATTTGCCTTACCTTGAACTTTTTCGCTTTGTTGTGGTTTTATTTATTTTTTGATTGTTTGTTTGTTTTTATTTTTTTCTCATTAATATTTCTTTTCTTTCTCTTTACCAGCACTGCTTTGCATTTCCTGGTACTACTTTCCTTTGCTCTGCTTTGCCTTCCTGTGCTTTGCCTTCCCTGGCCTTGCTTTGTTTTGCTTTATCAGGCCATGCTTTCCTTGGTTTACCTTTGCTTTACAGACCTGGCACTGCATTGCTTTTCCAAACCATGCTGTGCTTTGCCTTGCCTCAGACTGCTTTGCTGTCCTTTGCTTGCTTTGTCTTCCCTCGTTATGCTTTGCTTTACCTGGTGTTACTTTCCTTTGCTCAGCTTTGCCCTCCCTGGCCTTGCTTTTTTTTTTTTTTTGCTTTACGGGGCCATGCTTTCCTTTGTTTGCCTTTGCTTTCCTCTACTTTGTTCTGCTATGCTATGCCTTTCCTGGTCATTCTTTGCATTTTTTTATTATTATTATTTTTTTTATTATTTATTTGATGTTCATTCCATGCTTTATGTTTTCCTTTTATATCTTTTTCTTGTGTTTTCTCTGGCCGTGCTTTGTTTTCCAGGCCTTGCTTGTCATTGCTTTTCCTTATGCCGCTAGGTCTTTTCCCTAGCAGGGCTTTGCTTTGTCTCGCTCAGCTTTCATCCGCATTGCTCTGCTCTCCTGTGCCGTGCTAGGCTTCCTTTGGAGACCGTCTCGCTGATTTTGCTGCTGAGTCGAATGGTAAATTTATGAACGCATAAACCGTCAGACACAGAACTTGGCCTCCCCGCAGCCCAGCCACTGTCCCCTTGGAACTGGAGGCCGGGTGCAGCAGGCCTGGCCGCCCGACATGGTCCATTCTTTGTCCCCAGCCATGCGGCGAGCCGCCAGGGGACCCCTAACTGCTACTCGTGTGGTGATAGTGTTCAGTGAGAATTTCAACGAGAATAAGTAACTACATGATTCCCACAACTACGCTGGAAGAAATCCACAACAAACAACAACAAAATGTATATAGATATATAAAACCAGCTAAAGCAAGACATGGTTCTTGCCGGCTGTCACAGTGGACTAGGAGCTGTGAAGAAGGCTGAGGAGGGGGCGATCAGGGTCCGGCCACTGTCCAAGTCTGGCTGCCACCTGCACACAACATGGAGCCCTCCGGTCTCCCCCCAACAGACACTTGGAACCCAAAGGAGGGCTGGCCACCAGCTCGCTACATTTTCTTTGCTTCTCTTTGTTTTGCCTTGCTCCGCTTTGCTTTGCTCTTGCTGGCACAGTTTTGCTTTCCCATACCTCCTTTCCTCTGCTGTTCTTGCCCCGGCTTTGCTTTGCTTTGCCTCAGATTCTTTTGCTGTTTCTTTCCTGGCAATGCTTTGCTTTTCTTTGTGCTACGTTCCCTTGCTCTGCTTTGACTTGCTCAGCCTTCCCTTCCCTGGCCATGCTTTCCTTGGTTTACCTTTGGTTTACAGACCTGGCACTGCTTTGCTTTTCCTACCCGTGCTGTGCTTTGCCTTGCCTCGCCTCAAACTGCTTTGCTTTCCTTTGTTTGCTTTATCTTTCCTAGTTATGCTTTGCTTTTCCTGGTGCTACTTTCCTTTGCTCAGCTTCGCCTTCCCTGGCTGTGCTTTGTTTTGCTTTACGGGGCCACGCTTGCCTTTTTTTACCTTTGCCTTGCTCTCTTTTGCCTCACTTGCTCCTGCTCTCACTTCCAGTTTCCGGCCATGCTTACCTTTGTTTTGCTTTACTTTGTATTCCTGGCACTGCTTTGCTTTTCCTTTTGCTACTTTCTTTTGTTCTGCTTTGCCTTGCCTGGCCATGCTTTGCTTTGCTTTGCTTTGTATTCCTGGCATTGCTTTGCTTTTCCTTCTCTGCTCTGCTTAGCTTCTCTTAACCCTGCTCTGATTTGCCTTACCTTGAACTTTTTCGCTTTGTTGTGGTTTTATTTATTTTTTGATTGTTTGTTTGTTTTTATTTTTTTCTCATTAATATTTTTTTTTCTTTCTCATAACCAGCACTGCTTTGCATTTCCTGGTACTACTTTCCTTTGCTCTGCTTTGCCTTCCTGTGCTTTGCCTTCCCTGGCCTTGCTTTGTTTTGCTTTATCAGGCCATGCTTTCCTTGGTTTAGCTTTGCTTTATAGACCTGGCACTGCTTTGCTTTTCCTATCCGTGCTGTGCTTTGCCTTGCCTCGCCTCAAACTGCTTTGCTTTCCTTTGTTTGCTTTATCTTTCCTAGTTATGCTTTGCTTTTCCTGGTGCTACTTTCCTTTGCTCAGCTTTGCCTTCCCTGGCCATGCTTTGTTTTGCTTTATGGGGCCATGCTTGCCTTTGTTTAGCTTCGCTCTGCTCTGCTTTGCCTTGCTATGTTTTGCCTTTTCTGGACATGCTTTGCATCTATTTTTTTTTTTTGTTCTCATTATTTTTCCTTTTTTTTTTTTTTTTAATTTAAATGTTCATTACATTCTTTTGTTTTTCTTTTGGACCTATCTGATGTGTTTTTACAGGCCATGCTTTCCTTTTGCAGGCCCTGGTTGTCACTGCTTTTCCTTATGCCGCTAGGTCTTTTTCTTAGCAGGGTTTTACTCTGTCTTGCTCAGCTTTTATCCGCATTGCTCTGCTCTCCTGTGCTGTGCTAGGTTTCTTTTAGAGACTGTCCCACTGGTTTTACTGGGCTAGCCGCAAGCTCCTTACGTTTGCTTTGCTTCTCTCTGTTTTGCCGTACTCCGCTTTGCTTTGCTCTTGCTGGCACAGTTTTGCTTTCCCATACCTCCTTTCCTCTGCTGTTCTTGCCCCAGCTTTGCCTCAGACTGCTTTGCTTTTGCTTTCCTGGCAATGCTTTGCTTTTCCTTGTGCTACGTTCCCTTGCTCTGCTTTGACTTGCTCAGCTTTCCCTTCCCTGGCCATGCTTTCCTTGGTTTACCTTTGGTTTACAGACCTGGCACTGCATTGCTTTTCCAAACCATGCTGTGCTTTGCCTTGCCTCAGACTGCTTTGCTGTCCTTTGCTTGCTTTGTCTTCCCTCGTTATGCTTTGCTTTACCTGGTGTTACTTTCCTTTGCTCAGCTTTGCCCTCCCTGGCCTTGCTTTTTTTTTTTTTTGCTTTACGGGGCCATGCTTTCCTTTGTTTGCCTTTGCTTTCCTCTACTTTGTTCTGCTATGCTATGCCTTTCCTGGTCATTCTTTGCATTTTTTTATTATTATTATTTTTTTTTTTATTTATTTGATGTTCATTCCATGCTTTATGTTTTCCTTTTATATCTTTTTCTTGTGTTTTCTCTGGCCGTGCTTTGTTTTCCAGGCCTTGCTTGTCATTGCTTTTCCTTATGCCGCTAGGTCTTTTCCCTAGCAGGGCTTTGCTTTGTCTCGCTCAGCTTTCATCCGCATTGCTCTGCTCTCCTGTGCCGTGCTAGGCTTCCTTTGGAGACCGTCTCGCTGATTTTGCTGCTGAGTCGAATGGTAAATTTATGAACGCATAAACCGTCAGACACAGAACTTGGCCTCCCCGCAGCCCAGCCACTGTCCCCTTGGAACTGGAGGCCGGGTGCAGCAGGCCTGGCCGCCCGACATGGTCCATTCTTTGTCCCCGGCCATGCGGCGAGCCGCCAGGGGACCCCTAACTGCTACTCGTGTGGTGATAGTGTTCAGTGAGAATTTCAACGAGAATAAGTAACTACATGATTCCCACAACTACGCTGGAAGAAATCCACAACAAACAACAACAAAATGTATATAGATATATAAAACCAGCTAAAGCAAGACATGGTTCTTGCCGGCTGTCACAGTGGACTAGGAGCTGTGAAGAAGGCTGAGGAGGGGGCGATCAGGGTCCGGCCACTGTCCAAGTCTGGCTGCCACCTGCACACAACATGGAGCCCTCCGGTCTCCCCCCAACAGACACTTGGAACCCAAAGGAGGGCTGGCCACCAGCTCGCTACATTTTCTTTGCTTCTCTTTGTTTTGCCTTGCTCCGCTTTGCTTTGCTCTTGCTGGCACAGTTTTGCTTTCCCATACCTCCTTTCCTCTGCTGTTCTTGCCCCGGCTTTGCTTTGCTTTGCCTCAGATTCTTTTGCTGTTTCTTTCCTGGCAATGCTTTGCTTTTCTTTGTGCTACGTTCCCTTGCTCTGCTTTGACTTGCTCAGCCTTCCCTTCCCTGGCCATGCTTTCCTTGGTTTACCTTTGGTTTACAGACCTGGCACTGCTTTGCTTTTCCTACCCGTGCTGTGCTTTGCCTTGCCTCGCCTCAAACTGCTTTGCTTTCCTTTGTTTGCTTTATCTTTCCTAGTTATGCTTTGCTTTTCCTGGTGCTACTTTCCTTTGCTCAGCTTCGCCTTCCCTGGCCGTGCTTTGTTTTGCTTTGCGGGGCCACGCTTGCCTTTTTTTACCTTTGCCTTGCTCTCTTTTGCCTCACTTGCTCCTGCTCTCACTTCCAGTTTCCGGCCATGCTTACCTTTGTTTTGCTTTACTTTGTATTCCTGGCACTGCTTTGCTTTTCCTTTTGCTACTTTCTTTTGTTCTGCTTTGCCTTGCCTGGCCATGCTTTGCTTTGCTTTGCTTTGTATTCCTGGCATTGCTTTGCTTTTCCTTCTCTGCTCTGCTTAGCTTCTCTTAACCCTGCTCTGATTTGCCTTACCTTGAACTTTTTCGCTTTGTTGTGGTTTTATTTATTTTTTGATTGTTTGTTTGTTTTTATTTTTTTCTCATTAATATTTTTTTTTCTTTCTCATAACCAGCACTGCTTTGCATTTCCTGGTACTACTTTCCTTTGCTCTGCTTTGCCTTCCTGTGCTTTGCCTTCCCTGGCCTTGCTTTGTTTTGCTTTATCAGGCCATGCTTTCCTTGGTTTAGCTTTGCTTTATAGACCTGGCACTGCTTTGCTTTTCCTACCCGTGCTGTGCTTTGCCTTGCCTCGCCTCAAACTGCTTTGCTTTCCTTTGTTTGCTTTATCTTTCCTAGTTATGCTTTGCTTTTCCTGGTGCTACTTTCCTTTGCTCAGCTTTGCCTTCCCTGGCCATGCTTTGTTTTGCTTTATGGGGCCATGCTTGCCTTTGTTTAGCTTCGCTCTGCTCTGCTTTGCCTTGCTATGTTTTGCCTTTTCTGGACATGCTTTGCATCTATTTTTTTTTTTTGTTCTCATTATTTTTCCTTTTTTTTTTTTTTTTAATTTAAATGTTCATTACATTCTTTTGTTTTTCTTTTGGACCTATCTGATGTGTTTTTACAGGCCATGCTTTCCTTTTGCAGGCCCTGGTTGTCACTGCTTTTCCTTATGCCGCTAGGTCTTTTTCTTAGCAGGGTTTTACTCTGTCTTGCTCAGCTTTTATCCGCATTGCTCTGCTCTCCTGTGCTGTGCTAGGTTTCTTTTAGAGACTGTCCCACTGGTTTTACTGGGCTAGCCGCAAGCTCCTTACGTTTGCTTTGCTTCTCTCTGTTTTGCCGTACGCCGCTTTGCTTTGCTCTTGCTGGCACAGTTTTGCTTTCCCATACCTCCTTTCCTCTGCTGTTCTTGCCCCAGCTTTGCCTCAGACTGCTTTGCTTTTGCTTTCCTGGCAATGCTTTGCTTTTCCTTGTGCTACGTTCCCTTGCTCTGCTTTGACTTGCTCAGCTTTCCCTTCCCTGGCCATGCTTTCCTTGGTTTACCTTTGGTTTACAGACCTGGCACTGCATTGCTTTTCCAAACCATGCTGTGCTTTGCCTTGCCTCAGACTGCTTTGCTGTCCTTTGCTTGCTTTGTCTTCCCTGGTTATGCTTTGCTTTTCCTGGTGCTACTTTCCTTTGTTCAGCTTTGCCTTCCTTGGCCGTGCTTTGTTTTGCTTTACGGGGCCATGCTTGCCTTTTTTTACCTTTGCTTTGCTCTCTTTTGCCTTCACCTGCTCCTGCTCTCACTTCCATTTTCAGGCCATGCTTACCTTTGTTTTGCTTTACTTTGTATTCCTGGCACTGCTTTGCTTTTCCTTTTGCTACTTTCTTTTGTTCTGCTTTGCCTTGCCTGGCCATGCTTTGCTTTGCTTTGCTTTGCCTTGCTTTGTATTCCTGGCATTGCTTTGCTTTTCCTTCTCTGCTCTGCTTAGCTTCTCTTAACCCTGCTCTGATTTGCCTTACCTCGAACTTTTTCGCTTTGTTGTGCTTTTTATTGCTGTTTTTTTTTTTTTTGTTTTATTTATTTATTTATTTATTTATTTATTTATTTATTTTCACTTCTTTCTCTTTCCTGGCACTGCTTTGCTTTTCCTGGCGCTACTTTCCTTTGCTCAGCTTTGCCTTCCCTGGCCGTTCTTTGTTTTGCTTTATAGGGCCGTGCTTGCCTTTGTTTAGCTTCGCTCTGCTCTGCCTCGCCTTGCTATGTTTTGCCTTTTCTGGATATGCTTTGCATCTATTTCTTTTATTATCATTATTATTTATTTATTTATTTATTTTTCTTTAAATGTTCATTACATTCTTTTGTTTTCCTTTTGGACCTGTCTGATGTGTTTTTACAGGCCGTGCTTTCCTTTTGCAGGCCCTGGTTGTCACTGCTTTTCCCTATGCCTAGCAGGGCTTTTCCTTAGCAGGGTTTTACTCTGTCTTGCTCAGCTTTTATCCGCATTGCTCTGCTCTCCTGTGCCGTGCTAGGCTTCTTTTGGAGACCGTCTCACTGATTTTGCTGCTGAGTCGGTTGGTAAATTTCTGAACGCATAAACCGTCAGACACAGAACTTGGCCTCCCCGCAGCCCAGCCACTGTCCCCTCGGACCCAGCGCGTGGGGGCACTAGGCCTGGCCGCCCGACATGGTCCATACTTTGTCCCTAGCCATGCGGCGAGCCGCCAGGTGGGCCACACTGCTAGTTGTGTGTGTGAGGTTCTCAGAGACAGTAAGTAACTACATGATTCCCACAACTACGCTGGAAGAAATCCACAACAAACAACAACAACATGTATATAGATATATAAAACCAGCTAAAGCAAGACATGGTTCTTGCCGGCTGTCACAGTGGACTAGGAGCTGTGAAGAAGGCTGAGGAGGGGGCGATCAGGGTCCAGCCACTGTCCAAGTCTGGCTGCCACCTGTACACAAAATGGAGGCCCTCCGGTCTCCCCCCCACAGACACTTGGAACCCAAAGGAGGGCTGGCCACCAGCTCGCTACATTTTCTTTGCTTCTCTTTGTTTTGCCTTGCTCCGCTTTGCTTTGCTCTTGCTGGCACAGTTTTGCTTTCCCATACCTCCTTTCCTCTGCTGTTCTTGCCCCGGCTTTGCTTTGCTTTGCCTCAGATTCTTTTGCTGTTTCTTTCCTGGCAATGCTTTGCTTTTCTTTGTGCTACGTTCCCTTGCTCTGCTTTGACTTGCTCAGCCTTCCCTTCCCTGGCCATGCTTTCCTTGGTTTACCTTTGGTTTACAGACCTGGCACTGCTTTGCTTTTCCTACCCGTGCTGTGCTTTGCCTTGCCTCGCCTCAAACTGCTTTGCTTTCCTTTGTTTGCTTTATCTTTCCTAGTTATGCTTTGCTTTTCCTGGTGCTACTTTCCTTTGCTCAGCTTCGCCTTCCCTGGCTGTGCTTTGTTTTGCTTTACGGGGCCACGCTTGCCTTTTTTTACCTTTGCCTTGCTCTCTTTTGCCTCACTTGCTCCTGCTCTCACTTCCAGTTTCCGGCCATGCTTACCTTTGTTTTGCTTTACTTTGTATTCCTGGCACTGCTTTGCTTTTCCTTTTGCTACTTTCTTTTGTTCTGCTTTGCCTTGCCTGGCCATGCTTTGCTTTGCTTTGCTTTGCCTTGCTTTGTATTCCTGGCATTGCTTTGCTTTTCCTTCTCTGCTCTGCTTAGCTTCTCTTAACCCTGCTCTGATTTGCCTTACCTTGAACTTTTTCGCTTTGTTGTGCTTTTTATTGCTGTTTTTTTTTTTTTGTTTTATTTATTTATTTATTTATTTATTTATTTATTTATTTTCACTTCTTTCTCTTTCCTGGCACTGCTTTGCTTTTCCTGGCGCTACTTTCCTTTGCTCAGCTTTGCCTTCCCTGGCCGTTCTTTGTTTTGCTTTATAGGGCCGTGCTTGCCTTTGTTTAGCTTCGCTCTGCTCTGCCTCGCCTTGCTATGTTTTGCCTTTTCTGGATATGCTTTGCATCTATTTCTTTTATTATCATTATTATTTATTTATTTATTTATTTTTCTTTAAATGTTCATTACATTCTTTTGTTTTCCTTTTGGACCTGTCTGATGTGTTTTTACAGGCCGTGCTTTCCTTTTGCAGGCCCTGGTTGTCACTGCTTTTCCCTATGCCTAGCAGGGCTTTTCCTTAGCAGGGTTTTACTCTGTCTTGCTCAGCTTTTATCCGCATTGCTCTGCTCTCCTGTGCCGTGCTAGGCTTCTTTTGGAGACCGTCTCACTGATTTTGCTGCTGAGTCGGTTGGTAAATTTCTGAACGCATAAACCGTCAGACACAGAACTTGGCCTCCCCGCAGCCCAGCCACTGTCCCCTCGGACCCAGCGCGTGGGGGCACTAGGCCTGGCCGCCCGACATGGTCCATACTTTGTCCCTAGCCATGCGGCGAGCCGCCAGGTGGGCCACACTGCTAGTTGTGTGTGTGAGGTTCTCAGAGACAGTAAGTAACTACATGATTCCCACAACTACGCTGGAAGAAATCCACAACAAACAACAACAACATGTATATAGATATATAAAACCAGCTAAAGCAAGACATGGTTCTTGCCGGCTGTCACAGTGGACTAGGAGCTGTGAAGAAGGCTGAGGAGGGGGCGATCAGGGTACAGCCACTATCCAAGTCTGGCTGCCACCCGTACACAAAATGGAGCCGTCCGGTCTCCCCACAACAGGCCCTTGGAACCCAAAGGAGGGCTGGCCGCCAGCTCGCTACGTTCACTCTGCTTCTCTTTGTTTTGCCTTGGTCTGCTTTGCTTTGCTCTTGCTGGCACAGTTTTGCTTTTCCATACCTCCTTTCCTCTGCTGTTCTTGCCTCAGATTGCTTTGCTTTTTCTCTCCTGGAAATGCTGTGTTGTTCCTTGTGCTACTTTGCTTTGCTTTGCTTTGCTTTGCTTTGCTTTGTTTTGCTTTTTCTTTCCTCAGCCTGCTACGTTTTTACTTGTGCGGTCATGCTTTATTTTTTATTTCTTTGCTTCGTATTCCTGTCAGTGCTTTGCTTTCCCTTCTCTGCTCTTCTGGACCTTTCTTAGCCTCGCTGTGCTTTGCTTTGCCTCAAAGTGCTTTCTTTCCTTGGCTTTCCCTTTCGTGGCACCGCTTTGTTTTTCCCTGTGCTCCTTTCCTTAGCTTTGCTGTCTTTATGAATGCATAAAGAAGTTCATGAAACTTGTTTCTGAACACACAGAAAAGTTAGCCGGCCCGCAGCCCGGCAGCTGTCCCCTCGGAGCTGGCGGGCACGGACAGGGATCTGGCTACCGGGCCAGGTCTATTTTGTTGCCCACCGTTGTCCGGAGAGCCAGCAGGTGGGCTCCGTTGCTATTCGTCTGGGGAGGGGTGTGGGTTGAGAACAACAATCAATAACTACTCGATTCCTAAAACGAAAGGGGGAAACAGACGGAGAAGACTATTATTATTCCTACTTCTACTATTTGTATTACGTTTTAATGATATTTATTTCTATTACTATTTAATACTTTTATTTCTAATAACTTTTTCGTAGTATATAATAATAGCATTATTGTTATTGTTGTTGTTATTATTATTATTATTATTATTATTATTATTAATTTATATAACGATAAGCAGCTAAAGCAAAGCAGCCAGGCAGCCAGCCAAACTGAGTGGCACAGGTGGGGAGCCGTTCGCGGCCGAGCAGGAGCCTCTGACGTCAGAGCGAGAGCGAGAGGCGGCCCGAGGCAACCGGGGGCCGCTGCCACACCCTGGCCTTCTCAAACGCCCAGCTCCCCGTAAGCCAGCAACGGGCCCCTTTTCCTCTGGGGTGGGTGGGGGGTGCGATTTCGACTGACGCTAAGTTAACTCCGCATTTTGTTTTGGCAGCACCGTTTTGCTTTGCTTTGTGCTTTCCCTGGCCCTGCGTTGCTTCGCTTCGCTTTGTATTCAAGGTACTGCTTCGCTTTTCCTGGCCCTGTTTTACTTTGGATTTTCTCTTGCTGACCGTGCTTTGCTTTTCCTGGCCTCGCTTTGTTGCGTTTTGCTTGACTTTGTATTCGTGACACCGCTTTTCTTTCCCTGGACCTCCTTTGCTTTGGTTTTTCTCGCCCTTCTTTGCTTTGCTTTTGCTGGTCCTGCCTCGCTTTGTTTTGCTTGACGTTGTATTCAAGACACCGCTTTTCTTTTCCTGGACCTCTTTTGCTTTGGTTTTTCTCGCCTTTCTTTGTTTTGCTTTTGCTGGCCCTGCCTTGCTTTGTTTTGCTTGACGTTGTATTCAAGATACCGCTTTTCTTTCCCCCACCCCCCAGGAAATCCTTAGCTTAGTTTTTTTTTTTGTTTGTTTGTTTTTCCCCACCCTTCTTTGTTTTGCTTTTGCTGGCCCTGCCTTGCTTTGCTTTGCTTTACTTTGTATTCGTGACACCACTTTTCTTTTCCTGGACCTCTTCTGCTTTGGTTTTTCTTGCCCTGCTTGGCTTTGCTTTTCCTTTTGCCTCTTTCTTTTCCCTAGCAGGGCTTTGCTTTGTCTCGCTCTGCTTTGCGTTGCATTGCTCAGCTCTGCTTTGCCGTGCTAGGTAGGCTTCTTTGGCAGACCGTCGCACCGATTTGGGCGACGAGTCGATCGGTGTATTTATGAACGCATAAAGCCTCAGGCGCACACCGTGGCCTCCCTCCCCGCAGCCCGACGACTGTCCCCCGGGAGCTGGAGGGTGGCGACAGGAAGCCTGGCCACCCAGCCAGCATGGTCTATTCCTCATCCCCCGCTGTCCGGCGAGCCGCCAGGTGGGTCCCGCTGCTGCTGTTCGTCTGGGGACGGGCTTGGGTGAGGTTTTTTAGGACGATAAGCGACATTACACGATTCCCAATGATTTGGGTTCGTTTTGCTTTGCTTTCCTTTTCCTCGCTTTACTTATCGTCGCTCTTCCCCGCTTTGCTTTTCCCGCACCTGCTTCGACATGCTTTCCTTAGAGCTGCATCTTTCTGGGGGGTTTTGGTTTGTATTCCCGGCACCGATTTCCTTTTCTTTGCTCTGCTTTGCCGTTCCTACTCCGCTTTGTTTTTTGCTCTTTTGATGCGTTTACACACACAGGAACGCTGGGTCACCTACTTCGGCCTCCCCACAGCCCGCCAACCGTCCCTTCGCAGCTGGCAGGTGGGGGTGCGGGGGTCGGCCACCCAGCCAAGTCTATTCCAGGACCCCCGCTGACTGGGGAGCCGCCACCTGAGCTCAACTGCCGTTTGCCTGAGGAGGCTGGGGGGGGGGGGGGGGGGGGGGGGGGTGAGGGGGAGCTGAGGACTAGGGGGGGGGGGGAGGTTTTGAAAGACGGTAAGGAATGACACGATTCCTGAAGCTACAGCGGAAAACAGGCAACAGAACTAACTAATAATAAACGTAAAGATAAGAGTAGTTATTTTGCAAAGCGGCTCAAGCAAAGCGGCCAGGCAGTCAGCCGCACTGAGCGGCACAGGTGGCGAGCCTCTGGCGGCCGAGCAAGAGCCTCTGACGTCAGAGCGAGCTGCGGCCCGAAGCAGCCGGGGTCCGGGGCCGCGCCCTCGCCTTCCCGACCGGCGCTGGCGCCCCGCCCCGCCCCGTCCACTGCAAAGGCTGCAAAGGGCGGAGGAGAGGGAGGGAGGGAGAAGTGGGGAGGGGGCGGAGGCGGCCATTGAAGTGCGTAGACGGCCGCTGTCAGATGCAGGCCGCCACGTCTACCCGTCCCTCCCACCCTCCGGGCCCCGTGGAGCGACCAGGTCTACTTCTCCCTCCTCCCCGCTCTCTCCCCCGCCCCCTCCCGCCTCGTGGAGCCACCAGGTCTACTTCTCCCTCCTCCTCCCCGCTCTCTCCCCCCCGCCCCCTCCCGCCCCGTGGAGCCACCAGGTCTACTTCTCCCTCCTCCTCCCCGCTCTGTCCCCCCGCCCCCTCCCGCCCCGTGGAGCCACCAGGTCTACTTCTCCCTCCTCCTCCCCGCTGTCCCCCCGCCCCCTCCCGCCCCGTGGAGCCACCAGGTCTACTTCTCCCTCCTCCTCCCCGCTCTGTCCCCCCGCCCCCTCCCGCCCCGTGGAGCCACCAGGTCTACTTCTCCCTCCTCCCAGCTCTGTCCCCCCGCCCCCTCCCGCCTCGTGGAGCCGTCAGGTCTACCCCGCCGTCACGGCCACTGCTCGAGAGCGGCCCGGCTGCCTCGTCTACACGGCCACACGCACGCATGCACAGACGGGCGCGTGCCCGCACGCTTCCCTCCGGCGGCCCGCCAGGTCCATCCACACGCCTCTCGCGTGCAGGGGAACGGCTGGGAGGCGCCATTCATTCGAATCGTTCACGCTTTTAAAAAGAAAAAGGGGAAAAAGAAAAACAAACACAAGCAGCAGCAGCAGCAGCAACAAGAAAGCACGGGTCCCGCTTGTCGGCGGGGAGACGAGAGGTCGTACAAAGCGTGCGGAGAAAGCGTTCGCTCAGACTCCGGCCGCCACCAGAGCCACTCGGAGCCCGCGGCAGACCGGCCGCCAGTTCCTCCCCTTTGCTTTGCTTTTGCCGGCCCTGCTTCGCTTTGCTTTTCGTGGAAGCGCTGAGTTTTGTTTGGCGTCGCGTTCGTGGCACTCGTTTGCTTTTCCTTCGTCTGCTCCGCCTCGCTCCGCTTTGCCGTTCCTCCTCCGCTTCGCTTTGCTTTTGCCGGCGCCGCTTGGCCTGGCTTTGGCTGGCGGCGCTCCGCCTTTCCGTTGCGCGCCTTCGCT
The DNA here is from genome assembly GCF_964211825.1 of Aythya ferina. Lineage (NCBI taxonomy): Eukaryota > Metazoa > Chordata > Aves > Anseriformes > Anatidae > Aythya > Aythya ferina. The sequence goes on from NW_028181423.1 coordinate 36,736, forward strand.
TCGCCTCGTTTCGCACGGATCGCTGAGTGCAGTGACACACGCCCAGCCACGCAGAGTCGCACGGGTGGCTCGCAGGCGAGCCAGAGCCCCTGACGGCAGAGCGAGCGGCAGCCCGATGCAGCCAGGGGCCGCGCGCGGCCGCGCTCTCGGCTTCTCGAGCGGCGCCGGCTCGTCTCCCCCCCTCTCCCCCGCCCGTCGCGCCGCAGCCCCGCCGAGCCGTCGGGCGGGGGGGCGGCGGGAGGGGCAATCCTCCTAGCTCGTCGCCGGCCGCTCCGCTCCGCTCCGCTCGGCGGGAAGCCGGCGCCACACGTAGGCGAGAGGGGTCCGCATTATTCCGGGCACGGAGCTTCAAGCCGGCTGGTCGTCAGGCTCCCGCCGAGCCCGTGTCCCGGCCGGCGGGCAGCTAGATGGCGCGGGAGGGAGCAGAGCGACGAGCTCGCGCTCGCCTCCAGCGTTTTTCTCCCCGGGCGGGCCCCGTCCGGGGCCCCCGCAAAGGCGGGCAGGCGGGAGCTGCCTCGCCTCCTGCGACGCTCGGCTCCGCGGCCGGGGCGGATCGGGCTCGGAGTCGGCTTCGGGCTTGCGCTTCGGCTCGGGCTCGCGGGCTCGCGAGGGCAGAGGCTGTCCGCCGCCCGCAGCCCCGTCCGTCTACACGGCGCTTCCCCGCCTCGCGGCGATCTTGAGCTCTGCCCTGCTTCTCGGCCGGCTGCTGGGGAAGAGCGGCGTGGCAACGGGGAGAAGGGGGGAAGGGAGGGAACGAGAAGAGGT
>NW_028181423.1:50000-62500 GCF_964211825.1 Aythya ferina
GCCCTGACAGGAACCGACCCGCCGGGAAGCCTCTCCGACGTGCCCGAGGAACGCCTCCACGGGCTCCTGCGTGCGGGTGACGTGAGGTGCATCGTCGGGAGCCGGAGGCGCCGCCGCCTCGGCCGTGCCAATCCGAGGGGTCCCCCCTCCTTCGCCTTCCGAGCCTCCGGGACCCACGCGAGCAGCCGGGGACGCCCCCGGACGGACGCCTTCGGCCGCCGGCGGACCGCCCGCCGGCTTCTGGCCGCTCCCTCTCTCCACAGCTCTGAGCTCGCGGCTCGCTGCTGCTTTTCTCCGGCGACTCGCACGCGCGAGACCGCTTCTCGCTCGCCGGCGGGGAGGGCAGCTGGCTCGGCAAACCGCTGGCGGCTACCGCTCCGCACAACCCACGCCCGAGCCGACGCCACCGCCGACGCCGCGCGCCCCCTTCTCGCGCGCCGGCTCTCCAAGCCCCAAGCGCTCGCTCGACACCGCTGGCGGAGCAGAGTCCTCACTCTCTCCTATAGACGGACACAAAAGTCATTGCCTCACAAGCGGCGCACGTCCTTTTCCAGCCTACCGCGGCGAGGCAGCCGAGCGCAACCGACTTTTACCTCGACCTAACTGGAGGCACAGAGAAACAGCGACGCCTACCACCCCTTCCGAGCCGTGGCACGACCTGCTAGTCTACCTCCAGCCCCACGGCGGCCTTCCAAGTCCCGTCGGACACGCGGTAGACCTGGCCGCCGTTCCCTCCGCCCGACCGGCGGCTATTTCCTCCGCGCGGGTAGACCTGGCAACCTCAGGGGGACCCGCCGGCCGGGAACCGACGGCGCCGGCCCGCCTTCCTTCGCTTTTCCCACGGGCCCTTCCGGCACTTTTCCAGCCTTTTCGGGCTTTTTCGCACCTTTCCGGGAATTTCCGACGCTTTCCGCGCCATCGGACCCGCTCGGGAACCGCTCGACCGACCCGCGGACGTGCGCCTTCGCAAACGCGCGCGCGCGCGCGCTCCCGTCGCTGCCGGGCAGACCCCGACGCCGTTCTCGCGGCCGGACCTGCAGCGACCCCTACAGGTCGCCGCCGGCTAAGCAAACATGGCGACCGCGCGCGGGTAGACCTGGCGGCTGCTGTCCGCAGCGCTTAGACGAGGCGCCCGCGGCGCCCCGAGGCGGGGAACACCTGCCGGCCGGGAACCAACCCCGCCGTCCTTTCCCTAGCAGGGCTCTGCCTTGCCTTGCTCGGCTTTCATCCGCATTGCTCTGCTCTCCTGTGCCGTGCTGGGCTCCTCTCGGAGACCGTCCCGCGGGTTTTGATGCCGAGTCGATCGCTATAATTACGAACGCATAAACCGTCAGACACAGAACTTGGCCTCCCCGCAGCCCAGCGACCGCTCCCTCGGAACTGGCACGAGGGGGCAGCAGGCCTGCACACCCAGCACGGTCTTTTTTGGGAGTAACAACATGATTCCCACAACTACGCTGGAAGAAAGGCAACAATAAAGAAATAAACAGCTAAAGCAAGACATGGTTCTTGCCCAACGTCACGGTGGACCAGGAGATGTGAAGGAGGCTGGGGAGGGGGCGATCAGGGTACAGCCACTGTCCAAGTCTGGCTGCCACCTGCACACAACATGAGGGCCCTCCGGTCTCCCCCCAACAGGCACTTGGAACCCAAAGGAGGGCTGGCCGCCAGCTCGCTACGTTTGCTTTGCTTCTCTCTGTTTTGCTTTGCTCTGCTTTGCTTTGCTCTTGCTGGCACGGTTTTGCTTTTCCATACCTCCTTTCCTCTGCTGTTCTTGCCCCTGCTTTGCCTCAGAGTGTTTTGCTCTTTCTCTCCTGAAAATACTTTGCATTTCCTTGTGCTACTTTCCTTTGCTTTGCTTTTCCTTGCTCTGCTTTGCCTTCCCTGGCCTTGCTTTGTTTTGCTTTATCAGGCCATGCTTTCCTTGGTTTAGCTTTGCTTTATAGACCTGGCACTGCTTTGCTTTTCCTACCCGTGCTGTGCTTTGCCTTGCCTCAAAGTGCTTTGCTTTCCTTTGTTTGCTTTGTCCTCCCTGGTTATGCTTTGCTTTTCCTGGTGCTACTTTCCTTTGCTCTGCTTTGCCTTCCCTGGCCGTGCTTTGTTTTGCTTTACGGGGCCACGCTTGCCTTTTTTTACCTTTGCCTTGCTCTCTTTTGCCTCACCTGCTCCTGCTCTCACTTCCATTTTCAGGCCATGCTTACCTTTGTTTTGCTTTACTTTGTATTCCTGGCATTGCTTTGCTTTTCCTTTTGCTACTTTCTTTTGTTCTGCTTTGCCTTGCCTGGCCATGTTTTCCTTTGCCTAGCTTTGTATTCCTGGCATTGCTTTGCTTTTCCTTCTCTGCTCTGCTTAGCTTCTCTTAACCCTGCTCTGATTTGCCTTACCTTGAACTTTTTCGCTTTGTTGTGGTTTTATTTATTTTTTGATTGTTTGTTTGTTTTTATTTTTTTTCTCATTAATATTTCTTTTCTTTCTCTTTCCCAGCACTGCTTTGCATTTCCTGGTACTACTTTCCTTTGCTCTGCTTTGCCTTCCTGTGCTTTGCCTTCCCTGGCCTTGCTTTGTTTTGCTTTATCAGGCCATGCTTTCCTTGGTTTACCTTTGCTTTACAGACCTGGCACTGCATTGCTTTTCCAAACCATGCTGTGCTTTGCCTTGCCTCAGACTGCTTTGCTGTCCTTTGCTTGCTTTGTCTTCCCTCGTTATGCTTTGCTTTACCTGGTGTTACTTTCCTTTGCTCAGCTTTGCCCTCCCTGGCCTTGCTTTTTTTTTTTTTTTGCTTTACGGGGCCATGCTTTCCTTTGTTTGCCTTTGCTTTCCTCTACTTTGTTCTGCTATGCTATGCCTTTCCTGGTCATTCTTTGCATTTTTTTATTATTATTATTTTTTTTTTTATTTATTTGATGTTCATTCCATGCTTTATGTTTTCCTTTTATATCTTTTTCTTGTGTTTTCTCTGGCCGTGCTTTGTTTTCCAGGCCTTGCTTGTCATTGCTTTTCCTTATGCCGCTAGGTCTTTTCCCTAGCAGGGCTTTGCTTTGTCTCGCTCAGCTTTCATCCGCATTGCTCTGCTCTCCTGTGCCGTGCTAGGCTTCCTTTGGAGACCGTCTCGCTGATTTTGCTGCTGAGTCGAATGGTAAATTTATGAACGCATAAACCGTCAGACACAGAACTTGGCCTCCCCGCAGCCCAGCCACTGTCCCCTTGGAACTGGAGGCCGGGTGCAGCAGGCCTGGCCGCCCGACATGGTCCATTCTTTGTCCCCAGCCATGCGGCGAGCCGCCAGGGGACCCCTAACTGCTACTCGTGTGGTGATAGTGTTCAGTGAGAATTTCAACGAGAATAAGTAACTACATGATTCCCACAACTACGCTGGAAGAAATCCACAACAAACAACAACAAAATGTATATAGATATATAAAACCAGCTAAAGCAAGACATGGTTCTTGCCGGCTGTCACAGTGGACTAGGAGCTGTGAAGAAGGCTGAGGAGGGGGCGATCAGGGTCCGGCCACTGTCCAAGTCTGGCTGCCACCTGCACACAACATGGAGCCCTCCGGTCTCCCCCCAACAGACACTTGGAACCCAAAGGAGGGCTGGCCACCAGCTCGCTACATTTTCTTTGCTTCTCTTTGTTTTGCCTTGCTCCGCTTTGCTTTGCTCTTGCTGGCACAGTTTTGCTTTCCCATACCTCCTTTCCTCTGCTGTTCTTGCCCCGGCTTTGCTTTGCTTTGCCTCAGATTCTTTTGCTGTTTCTTTCCTGGCAATGCTTTGCTTTTCTTTGTGCTACGTTCCCTTGCTCTGCTTTGACTTGCTCAGCCTTCCCTTCCCTGGCCATGCTTTCCTTGGTTTACCTTTGGTTTACAGACCTGGCACTGCTTTGCTTTTCCTACCCGTGCTGTGCTTTGCCTTGCCTCGCCTCAAACTGCTTTGCTTTCCTTTGTTTGCTTTATCTTTCCTAGTTATGCTTTGCTTTTCCTGGTGCTACTTTCCTTTGCTCAGCTTTGCCTTCCCTGGCTGTGCTTTGTTTTGCTTTACGGGGCCACGCTTGCCTTTTTTTACCTTTGCCTTGCTCTCTTTTGCCTCACTTGCTCCTGCTCTCACTTCCAGTTTCCGGCCATGCTTACCTTTGTTTTGCTTTACTTTGTATTCCTGGCACTGCTTTGCTTTTCCTTTTGCTACTTTCTTTTGTTCTGCTTTGCCTTGCCTGGCCATGCTTTGCTTTGCTTTGCTTTGTATTCCTGGCATTGCTTTGCTTTTCCTTCTCTGCTCTGCTTAGCTTCTCTTAACCCTGCTCTGATTTGCCTTACCTTGAACTTTTTCGCTTTGTTGTGGTTTTATTTATTTTTTGATTGTTTGTTTGTTTTTATTTTTTTTTCATTAATATTTTTTTTTCTTTCTCTTTCCCAGCACTGCTTTGCATTTCCTGGTACTACTTTCCTTTGCTCTGCTTTGCCTTCCTGTGCTTTGCCTTCCCTGGCCTTGCTTTGTTTTGCTTTATCAGGCCATGCTTTCCTTGGTTTAGCTTTGCTTTATAGACCTGGCACTGCTTTGCTTTTCCTACCCGTGCTGTGCTTTGCCTTGCCTCGCCTCAAACTGCTTTGCTTTCCTTTGTTTGCTTTATCTTTCCTAGTTATGCTTTGCTTTTCCTGGTGCTACTTTCCTTTGCTCAGCTTTGCCTTCCCTGGCCATGCTTTGTTTTGCTTTATGGGGCCATGCTTGCCTTTGTTTAGCTTCGCTCTGCTCTGCTTTGCCTTGCTATGTTTTGCCTTTTCTGGACATGCTTTGCATCTATTTTTTTTTTTTGTTCTCATTATTTTTCCTTTTTTTTTTTTTTTAATTTAAATGTTCATTACATTCTTTTGTTTTTCTTTTGGACCTATCTGATGTGTTTTTACAGGCCATGCTTTCCTTTTGCAGGCCCTGGTTGTCACTGCTTTTCCTTATGCCGCTAGGTCTTTTTCTTAGCAGGGTTTTACTCTGTCTTGCTCAGCTTTTATCCGCATTGCTCTGCTCTCCTGTGCTGTGCTAGGTTTCTTTTAGAGACTGTCCCACTGGTTTTACTGGGCTAGCCGCAAGCTCCTTACGTTTGCTTTGCTTCTCTCTGTTTTGCCGTACTCCGCTTTGCTTTGCTCTTGCTGGCACAGTTTTGCTTTCCCATACCTCCTTTCCTCTGCTGTTCTTGCCCCAGCTTTGCCTCAGACTGCTTTGCTTTTGCTTTCCTGGCAATGCTTTGCTTTTCCTTGTGCTACGTTCCCTTGCTCTGCTTTGACTTGCTCAGCTTTCCCTTCCCTGGCCATGCTTTCCTTGGTTTACCTTTGGTTTACAGACCTGGCACTGCATTGCTTTTCCAAACCATGCTGTGCTTTGCCTTGCCTCAGACTGCTTTGCTGTCCTTTGCTTGCTTTGTCTTCCCTGGTTATGCTTTGCTTTACCTGGTGTTACTTTCCTTTGCTCAGCTTTGCCCTCCCTGGCCTTGCTTTTTTTTTTTTTTGCTTTACGGGGCCATGCTTTCCTTTGTTTACCTTTGCTTTCCTCTACTTTGTTCTGCTATGCTATGCCTTTCCTGGTCATTCTTTGCATTTTTTTATTATTATTATTATTTTTTTATTTATTTGATGTTCATTCCATGCTTTATGTTTTCCTTTTATATCTTTTTCTTGTGTTTTCTCTGGCCGTGCTTTGTTTTCCAGGCCTTGCTTGTCATTGCTTTTCCTTATGCCGCTAGGTCTTTTCCCTAGCAGGGCTTTGCTTTGTCTCGCTCAGCTTTCATCCGCATTGCTCTGCTCTCCTGTGCCGTGCTAGGCTTCCTTTGGAGACCGTCTCGCTGATTTTGCTGCTGAGTCGAATGGTAAATTTATGAACGCATAAACCGTCAGACACAGAACTTGGCCTCCCCGCAGCCCAGCCACTGTCCCCTTGGAACTGGAGGCCGGGTGCAGCAGGCCTGGCCGCCCGACATGGTCCATTCTTTGTCCCCAGCCATGCGGCGAGCCGCCAGGGGACCCTTAACTGCTACTCGTGTGGTGATAGTGTTCAGTGAGAATTTCAACGAGAATAAGTAACTACATGATTCCCACAACTACGGTGAAAGAAATCCACAACAAACAACAACAAAATGTATATAGATATATAAAACCAGCTAAAGCAAGACATGGTTCTTGCCGGCTGTCACAGTGGACTAGGAGCTGTGAAGAAGGCTGAGGAGGGGGCGATCAGGGTCCAGCCACTGTCCAAGTCTGGCTGCCACCTGTACACAAAATGGAGGCCCTCCGGTCTCCCCCCCACAGACACTTGGAACCCAAAGGAGGGCTGGCCGCCAGCTCGCTACGTTTTCTTTGCTTCTCTTTGTTTTGCCTTGCTCCGCTTTGCTTTGCTCTTGCTGGCACAGTTTTGCTTTCCCATACCTCCTTTCCTCTGCTGTTCTTGCCCCGGCTTTGCCTCACGTTGTTTTGCTTTTGCTTTCCTTAAAATGCTTTGCTTTTCCTTGTGCTACGTTCCTTTGCTCTGCGTTGACTTTCTCAGCCTTCCCTTCCCTGGCCATGCTTTCCTTGGTTTAGCTTTGCTTTATAGACCTGGCACTGCTTTGCTTTTCCTATCCGTGCTGTGCTTTGCCTTGCCTCGCCTCAAACTGCCTTGCTTTCCTTTGTTTGCTTTGTCTTCCCTGGTTATGCTTTGCTTTTCCTGGTGCTACTTTCCTTTGTTCAGCTTTGCCTTCCTTGGCCGTGCTTTGTTTTGCTTTACGGGGCCATGCTTGCCTTTTTTTACCTTTGCTTTGCTCTCTTTTGCCTTCACCTGCTCCTGCTCTCACTTCCATTTTCCGGCCATGCTTACCTTTGTTTTGCTTTACTTTGTATTCCTGGCACTGCTTTGCTTTTCCTTTTGCTACTTTCTTTTGTTCTGCTTTGCCTTGCCTGGCCATGCTTTGCTTTGCTTTGCTTTGCCTTGCTTTGTATTCCTGGCATTGCTTTGCTTTTCCTTCTCTGCTCTGCTTAGCTTCTCTTAACCCTGCTCTGATTTGCCTTACCTCGAACTTTTTCGCTTTGTTGTGCTTTTTATTGCTGTTTTTTTTTTTTTTTTGTTTTATTTATTTATTTATTTATTTATTTATTTATTTATTTATTTTCACTTCTTTCTCTTTCCTGGCACTGCTTTGCTTTTCCTGGCGCTACTTTCCTTTGCTCAGCTTTGCCTTCCCTGGCCGTTCTTTGTTTTGCTTTATAGGGCCGTGCTTGCCTTTGTTTAGCTTCGCTCTGCTCTGCCTCGCCTTGCTATGTTTTGCCTTTTCTGGATATGCTTTGCATCTATTTCTTTTATTATCATTATTATTTATTTATTTATTTATTTTTCTTTAAATGTTCATTACATTCTTTTGTTTTCCTTTTGGACCTATCTGATGTGTTTTTACAGGCCGTGCTTTCCTTTTGCAGGCCCTGGTTGTCACTGCTTTTCCCTATGCCTAGCAGGGCTTTTCCTTAGCAGGGTTTTACTCTGTCTTGCTCAGCTTTTATCCGCATTGCTCTGCTCTCCTGTGCCGTGCTAGGCTTCTTTTGGAGACCGTCTCACTGATTTTGCTGCTGAGTCGGTTGGTAAATTTCTGAACGCATAAACCGTCAGACACAGAACTTGGCCTCCCCGCAGCCCAGCCACTGTCCCCTCGGACCCAGCGCGTGGGGGCACTAGGCCTGGCCGCCCGACATGGTCCATACTTTGTCCCTAGCCATGCGGCGAGCCGCCAGGTGGGCCACACTGCTAGTTGTGTGTGTGAGGTTCTCAGAGACAGTAAGTAACTACATGATTCCCACAACTACGCTGGAAGAAATCCACAACAAACAACAACAACATGTATATAGATATATAAAACCAGCTAAAGCAAGACATGGTTCTTGCCGGCTGTCACAGTGGACTAGGAGCTGTGAAGAAGGCTGAGGAGGGGGCGATCAGGGTCCAGCCACTATCCAAGTCTGGCTGCCACCCGTACACAAAATGGAGCCGTCCGGTCTCCCCACAACAGGCCCTTGGAACCCAAAGGAGGGCTGGCCGCCAGCTCGCTACGTTCACTCTGCTTCTCTTTGTTTTGCCTTGGTCTGCTTTGCTTTGCTCTTGCTGGCACAGTTTTGCTTTTCCATACCTCCTTTCCTCTGCTGTTCTTGCCTCAGATTGCTTTGCTTTTTCTCTCCTGGAAATGCTGTGTTGTTCCTTGTGCTACTTTGCTTTGCTTTGCTTTGCTTTGCTTTGCTTTGCTTTGTTTTGCTTTTTCTTTCCTCAGCCTGCTACGTTTTTACTTGTGCGGTCATGCTTTATTTTTTATTTCTTTGCTTCGTATTCCTGTCAGTGCTTTGCTTTCCCTTCTCTGCTCTTCTGGACCTTTCTTAGCCTCGCTGTGCTTTGCTTTGCCTCAAAGTGCTTTCTTTCCTTGGCTTTCCCTTTCGTGGCACCGCTTTGTTTTTCCCTGTGCTCCTTTCCTTAGCTTTGCTGTCTTTATGAATGCATAAAGAAGTTCATGAAACTTGTTTCTGAACACACAGAAAAGTTAGCCGGCCCGCAGCCCGGCAGCTGTCCCCTCGGAGCTGGCGGGCACGGACAGGGATCTGGCTACCGGGCCAGGTCTATTTTGTTGCCCACCGTTGTCCGGAGAGCCAGCAGGTGGGCTCCGTTGCTATTCGTCTGGGGAGGGGTGTGGGTTGAGAACAACAATCAATAACTACTCGATTCCTAAAACGAAAGGGGGAAACAGACGGAGAAGACTATTATTATTCCTACTTCTACTATTTGTATTACGTTTTAATGATATTTATTTCTATTACTATTTAATACTTTTATTTCTAATAACTTTTTCGTAGTATATAATAATAGCATTATTGTTATTGTTGTTATTATTATTATTATTATTATTATTATTATTAATTTATATAACGATAAGCAGCTAAAGCAAAGCAGCCAGGCAGCCAGCCAAACTGAGTGGCACAGGTGGGGAGCCGTTCGCGGCCGAGCAGGAGCCTCTGACGTCAGAGCGAGAGCGAGAGGCGGCCCGAGGCAACCGGGGGCCGCTGCCACACCCTGGCCTTCTCAAACGCCCAGCTCCCCGTAAGCCAGCAACGGGCCCCTTTTCCTCTGGGGTGGGTGGGGGGTGCGATTTCGACTGACGCTAAGTTAACTCCGCATTTTGTTTTGGCAGCACCGTTTTGCTTTGCTTTGTGCTTTCCCTGGCCCTGCGTTGCTTCGCTTCGCTTTGTATTCAAGGTACTGCTTCGCTTTTCCTGGCCCTGTTTTACTTTGGATTTTCTCTTGCTGACCGTGCTTTGCTTTTCCTGGCCTCGCTTTGTTGCGTTTTGCTTGACTTTGTATTCGTGACACCGCTTTTCTTTCCCTGGACCTCCTTTGCTTTGGTTTTTCTCGCCCTTCTTTGCTTTGCTTTTGCTGGTCCTGCCTCGCTTTGTTTTGCTTGACGTTGTATTCAAGACACCGCTTTTCTTTTCCTGGACCTCTTTTGCTTTGGTTTTTCTCGCCTTTCTTTGTTTTGCTTTTGCTGGCCCTGCCTTGCTTTGTTTTGCTTGACGTTGTATTCAAGATACCGCTTTTCTTTCCCCCACCCCCCAGGAAATCCTTAGCTTAGTTTTTTTTTTTGTTTGTTTGTTTTTCCCCACCCTTCTTTGTTTTGCTTTTGCCGGCCCTGCCTTGCTTTGCTTTGCTTTACTTTGTATTCGTGACACCACTTTTCTTTTCCTGGACCTCTTCTGCTTTGGTTTTTCTTGCCCTGCTTGGCTTTGCTTTTCCTTTTGCCTCTTTCTTTTCCCTAGCAGGGCTTTGCTTTGTCTCGCTCTGCTTTGCGTTGCATTGCTCAGCTCTGCTTTGCCGTGCTAGGTAGGCTTCTTTGGCAGACCGTCGCACCGATTTGGGCGACGAGTCGATCGGTGTATTTATGAACGCATAAAGCCTCAGGCGCACACCGTGGCCTCCCTCCCCGCAGCCCGACGACTGTCCCCCGGGAGCTGGAGGGTGGCGACAGGAAGCCTGGCCACCCACCCAGCATGGTCTATTCCTCATCCCCCGCTGTCCGGCGAGCCGCCAGGTGGGTCCCGCTGCTGCTGTTCGTCTGGGGACGGGCTTGGGTGAGGTTTTTTAGGACGATAAGCGACATTACACGATTCCCAATGATTTGGGTTCGTTTTGCTTTGCTTTCCTTTTCCTCGCTTTACTTATCGTCGCTCTTCCCCGCTTTGCTTTTCCCGCACCTGCTTCGACATGCTTTCCTTAGAGCTGCATCTTTCTGGGGGGTTTTGGTTTGTATTCCCGGCACCGATTTCCTTTTCTTTGCTCTGCTTTGCCGTTCCTACTCCGCTTTGTTTTTTGCTCTTTTGATGCGTTTACACACACAGGAACGCTGGGTCACCTACTTCGGCCTCCCCACAGCCCGCCAACCGTCCCTTCGCAGCTGGCAGGTGGGGGTGCGGGGGTCGGCCACCCAGCCAAGTCTATTCCAGGACCCCCGCTGACTGGGGAGCCGCCACCTGAGCTCAACTGCCGTTTGCCTGAGGAGGCTGGGGGGGGGGGGGGGGGGGGGGGGGGGGGTGAGGGGGAGCTGAGGACTAGGGGGGTGGGGGAGGTTTTGAAAGACGGTAAGGAATGACACGATTCCTGAAGCTACAGCGGAAAACAGGCAACAGAACTAACTAATAATAAACGTAAAGATAAGAGTAGTTATTTTGCAAAGCGGCTCAAGCAAAGCGGCCAGGCAGTCAGCCGCACTGAGCGGCACAGGTGGCGAGCCTCTGGCGGCCGAGCAAGAGCCTCTGACGTCAGAGCGAGCTGCGGCCCGAAGCAGCCGGGGTCCGGGGCCGCGCCCTCGCCTTCCCGACCGGCGCCGGCGCCCCGCCCCGCCCCGTCCACTGCAAAGGCTGCAAAGGGCGGAGGAGAGGGAGGGAGGGAGAAGTGGGGAGGGGGCGGAGGCGGCCATTGAAGTGCGTAGACGGCCGCTGTCAGATGCAGGCCGCCACGTCTACCCGTCCCTCCCACCCTCCGGGCCCCGTGGAGCGACCAGGTCTACTTCTCCCTCCTCCCCGCTCTCTCCCCCGCCCCCTCCCGCCTCGTGGAGCCACCAGGTCTACTTCTCCCTCCTCCTCCCCGCTCTCTCCCCCCCGCCCCCTCCCGCCCCGTGGAGCCACCAGGTCTACTTCTCCCTCCTCCTCCCCGCTCTGTCCCCCCGCCCCCTCCCGCCCCGTGGAGCCACCAGGTCTACTTCTCCCTCCTCCTCCCCGCTCTGTCCCCCCGCCCCCTCCCGCCCCGTGGAGCCACCAGGTCTACTTCTCCCTCCTCCCAGCTCTGTCCCCCCGCCCCCTCCCGCCTCGTGGAGCCACCAGGTCTACCCCGCCGTCACGGCCACTGCTAGAGAGCGGCCCGGCTGCCTCGTCTACACGGCCACACGCACGCATGCACAGACGGGCGCGTGCCCGCACGCTTCCCTCCGGCGGCCCGCCAGGTCTATCCACACGCCTCTCGCGTGCAGGGGAACGGCTGGGAGGCGCCATTCATTCGAATCGTTCACGCTTTTAAAAAGAAAAAGGGGAAAAAGAAAAACAAACACAAGCAGCAGCAGCAGCAGCAGCAACAAGAAAGCACGGGTCCCGCTTGTCGGCGGGGAGACGAGAGGTCGTACAAAGCGTGCGGAGAAAGCGTTCGCTCAGACTCCGGCCGCCACGTCTACCCGCCGCCAGAGCCACTCGGAGCCCGCGGCAGACCGGCCGCCAGTTCCTCCCCTTTGCTTTGCTTTTGCCGGCCCTGCTTCGCTTTGCTTTTCGTGGAAGCGCTGAGTTTTGTTTGGCGTCGCGTTCGTGGCACTCGTTTGCTTTTCCTTCGTCTGCTCCGCCTCGCTCCGCTTTGCCGTTCCTCCTCCGCTTCGCCTTGCTTTTGCCGGCGCCGCTTGGCCTGGCTTTGGCTGGCGGCGCTCCGCCTTTCCGTTGCGCGCCTTCGCTTCGCCTCGTTTCGCACGGATCGCTGAGTGCAGTGACACACGCCCAGCCACGCAGAGTCGCACGGGTGGCTCGCAGGCGAGCCAGAGCCCCTGACGGCAGAGCGAGCGGCAGCCCGATGCAGCCAGGGGCCGCGCGCGGCCGCGCTCTCGGCTTCTCGAGCGGCGCCGGCTCGTCTCCCCCCCTCTCCCCCGCCCGTCGCGCCGCAGCCCCGCCGAGCCGTCGGGCGGGGGGGCGGCGGGAGGGGCAATCCTCCTAGCTCGTCGCCGGCCGCTCCGCTCCGCTCCGCTCGGCGGGAAGCCGGCGCCACACGTAGGCGAGAGGGGTCCGCATTATTCCGGGCACGGAGCTTCAAGCCGGCTGGTCGTCAGGCTCCCGCCGAGCCCGTGTCCCGGCCGGCGGGCAGCTAGATGGCGCGGGAGGGAGCAGAGCGACGAGCTCGCGCTCGCCTCCAGCGTTTTTCTCCCCGGGCGGGCCCCGTCCGGGGCCCCCGCAAAGGCGGGCAGGCGGGAGCTGCCTCGCCTCCTGCGA
>NW_028181423.1:75000-82500 GCF_964211825.1 Aythya ferina
CGGCCGCCGGCGGACCGCCCGCCGGCTTCTGGCCGCTCCCTCTCTCCACAGCTCTGAGCTCGCGGCTCGCTGCTGCTTTTCTCCGGCGACTCGCACGCGCGAGACCGCTTCTCGCTCGCCGGCGGGGAGGGCAGCTGGCTCGGCAAACCGCTGGCGGCTACCGCTCCGCACAACCCACGCCCGAGCCGACGCCACCGCCGACGCCGCGCGCCCCCTTCTCGCGCGCCGGCTCTCCAAGCCCCAAGCGCTCGCTCGACACCGCTGGCGGAGCAGAGTCCTCACTCTCTCCTATAGACGGACACAAAAGTCATTGCCTCACAAGCGGCGCACGTCCTTTTCCAGCCTACCGCGGCGAGGCAGCCGAGCGCAACCGACTTTTACCTCGACCTAACTGGAGGCACAGAGAAACAGCGACGCCTACCACCCCTTCCGAGCCGTGGCACGACCTGCTAGTCTACCTCCAGCCCCACGGCGGCCTTCCAAGTCCCGTCGGACACGCGGTAGACCTGGCCGCCGTTCCCTCCGCCCGACCGGCGGCTATTTCCTCCGCGCGGGTAGACCTGGCAACCTCAGGGGGACCCGCCGGCCGGGAACCGACGGCGCCGGCCCGCCTTCCTTCGCTTTTCCCACGGGCCCTTCCGGCACTTTTCCAGCCTTTTCGGGCTTTTTCGCACCTTTCCGGGAATTTCCGACGCTTTCCGCGCCATCGGACCCGCTCGGGAACCGCTCGACCGACCCGCGGACGTGCGCCTTCGCAAACGCGCGCGCGCGCGCGCTCCCGTCGCTGCCGGGCAGACCCCGACGCCGTTCTCGCGGCCGGACCTGCAGCGACCCCTACAGGTCGCCGCCGGCTAAGCAAACATGGCGACCGCGCGCGGGTAGACCTGGCGGCTGCTGTCCGCAGCGCTTAGACGAGGCGCCCGCGGCGCCGCGAGGCGGGGAACACCTGCCGGCCGGGAACCAACCCCGCCGTCCTTTCCCTAGCAGGGCTCTGCCTTGCCTTGCTCGGCTTTCATCCGCATTGCTCTGCTCTCCTGTGCCGTGCTGGGCTCCTCTCGGAGACCGTCCCGCGGGTTTTGATGCCGAGTCGATTGCTATAATTACGAACGCATAAACCGTCAGACACAGAACTTGGCCTCCCCGCAGCCCAGCGACCGCTCCCTCGGAACTGGCACGAGGGGGCAGCAGGCCTGCACACCCAGCACGGTCTTTTTTGGGAGTAACAACATGATTCCCACAACTACGCTGGAAGAAAGGCAACAATAAAGAAATAAACAGCTAAAGCAAGACATGGTTCTTGCCCAACGTCACGGTGGACCAGGAGATGTGAAGGAGGCTGGGGAGGGGGCGATCAGGGTACAGCCACTGTCCAAGTCTGGCTGCCACCTGCACACAACATGAGGGCCCTCCGGTCTCCCCCCAACAGGCACTTGGAACCCAAAGGAGGGCTGGCCGCCAGCTCGCTACGTTTGCTTTGCTTCTCTCTGTTTTGCTTTGCTCTGCTTTGCTTTGCTCTTGCTGGCACGGTTTTGCTTTTCCATACCTCCTTTCCTCTGCTGTTCTTGCCCCTGCTTTGCCTCAGAGTGTTTTGCTCTTTCTCTCCTGAAAATACTTTGCATTTCCTTGTGCTACTTTCCTTTGCTTTGCTTTTCCTTGCTCTGCTTTGCCTTCCCTGGCCTTGCTTTGTTTTGCTTTATCAGGCCATGCTTTCCTTGGTTTAGCTTTGCTTTATAGACCTGGCACTGCTTTGCTTTTCCTACCCGTGCTGTGCTTTGCCTTGCCTCAAAGTGCTTTGCTTTCCTTTGTTTGCTTTGTCCTCCCTGGTTATGCTTTGCTTTTCCTGGTGCTACTTTCCTTTGCTCAGCTTTGCCTTCCCTGGCCGTGCTTTGTTTTGCTTTACGGGGCCACGCTTGCCTTTTTTTACCTTTGCCTTGCTCTCTTTTGCCTCACCTGCTCCTGCTCTCACTTCCATTTTCAGGCCATGCTTACCTTTGTTTTGCTTTACTTTGTATTCCTGGCATTGCTTTGCTTTTCCTTTTGCTACTTTCTTTTGTTCTGCTTTGCCTTGCCTGGCCATGTTTTCCTTTGCCTAGCTTTGTATTCCTGGCATTGCTTTGCTTTTCCTTCTCTGCTCTGCTTAGCTTCTCTTAACCCTGCTCTGATTTGCCTTACCTTGAACTTTTTCGCTTTGTTGTGGTTTTATTTATTTTTTGATTGTTTGTTTGTTTTTATTTTTTTCTCATTAATATTTCTTTTCTTTCTCTTTACCAGCACTGCTTTGCATTTCCTGGTACTACTTTCCTTTGCTCTGCTTTGCCTTCCTGTGCTTTGCCTTCCCTGGCCTTGCTTTGTTTTGCTTTATCAGGCCATGCTTTCCTTGGTTTACCTTTGCTTTACAGACCTGGCACTGCATTGCTTTTCCAAACCATGCTGTGCTTTGCCTTGCCTCAGACTGCTTTGCTGTCCTTTGCTTGCTTTGTCTTCCCTCGTTATGCTTTGCTTTACCTGGTGTTACTTTCCTTTGCTCAGCTTTGCCCTCCCTGGCCTTGCTTTTTTTTTTTTTTGCTTTACGGGGCCATGCTTTCCTTTGTTTGCCTTTGCTTTCCTCTACTTTGTTCTGCTATGCTATGCCTTTCCTGGTCATTCTTTGCATTTTTTTATTATTATTTTTTTTTTATTTGTTTATTTGATGTTCATTCCATGCTTTATGTTTTCCTTTTATATCTTTTTCTTGCGTTTTCTCTGGCCGTGCTTTGTTTTCCAGGCCTTGCTTGTCATTGCTTTTCCTTATGCCGCTAGGTCTTTTCCCTAGCAGGGCTTTGCTTTGTCTCGCTCAGCTTTCATCCGCATTGCTCTGCTCTCCTGTGCCGTGCTAGGCTTCCTTTGGAGACCGTCTCGCTGATTTTGCTGCTGAGTCGAATGGTAAATTTATGAACGCATAAACCGTCAGACACAGAACTTGGCCTCCCCGCAGCCCAGCCACTGTCCCCTTGGAACTGGAGGCCGGGTGCAGCAGGCCTGGCCGCCCGACATGGTCCATTCTTTGTCCCCAGCCATGCGGCGAGCCGCCAGGGGACCCCTAACTGCTACTCGTGTGGTGATAGTGTTCAGTGAGAATTTCAACGAGAATAAGTAACTACATGATTCCCACAACTACGCTGGAAGAAATCCACAACAAACAACAACAAAATGTATATAGATATATAAAACCAGCTAAAGCAAGACATGGTTCTTGCCGGCTGTCACAGTGGACTAGGAGCTGTGAAGAAGGCTGAGGAGGGGGCGATCAGGGTCCAGCCACTATCCAAGTCTGGCTGCCACCCGTACACAAAATGGAGCCGTCCGGTCTCCCCACAACAGGCCCTTGGAACCCAAAGGAGGGCTGGCCGCCAGCTCGCTACGTTCACTCTGCTTCTCTTTGTTTTGCCTTGGTCTGCTTTGCTTTGCTCTTGCTGGCACAGTTTTGCTTTTCCATACCTCCTTTCCTCTGCTGTTCTTGCCTCAGATTGCTTTGCTTTTTCTCTCCTGGAAATGCTGTGTTGTTCCTTGTGCTACTTTGCTTTGCTTTGCTTTGCTTTGCTTTGCTTTGCTTTGTTTTGCTTTTTCTTTCCTCAGCCTGCTACGTTTTTACTTGTGCGGTCATGCTTTATTTTTTATTTCTTTGCTTCGTATTCCTGTCAGTGCTTTGCTTTCCCTTCTCTGCTCTTCTGGACCTTTCTTAGCCTCGCTGTGCTTTGCTTTGCCTCAAAGTGCTTTCTTTCCTTGGCTTTCCCTTTCGTGGCACCGCTTTGTTTTTCCCTGTGCTCCTTTCCTTAGCTTTGCTGTCTTTATGAATGCATAAAGAAGTTCATGAAACTTGTTTCTGAACACACAGAAAAGTTAGCCGGCCCGCAGCCCGGCAGCTGTCCCCTCGGAGCTGGCGGGCACGGACAGGGATCTGGCTACCGGGCCAGGTCTATTTTGTTGCCCACCGTTGTCCGGAGAGCCAGCAGGTGGGCTCCGTTGCTATTCGTCTGGGGAGGGGTGTGGGTTGAGAACAACAATCAATAACTACTCGATTCCTAAAACGAAAGGGGGAAACAGACGGAGAAGACTATTATTATTCCTACTTCTACTATTTGTATTACGTTTTAATGATATTTATTTCTATTACTATTTAATACTTTTATTTCTAATAACTTTTTCGTAGTATATAATAATAGCATTATTGTTATTGTTGTTATTATTATTATTATTATTATTATTATTATTATTATTATTATTATTATTAATTTATATAACGATAAGCAGCTAAAGCAAAGCAGCCAGGCAGCCAGCCAAACTGAGTGGCACAGGTGGGGAGCCGTTCGCGGCCGAGCAGGAGCCTCTGACGTCAGAGCGAGAGCGAGAGGCGGCCCGAGGCAACCGGGGGCCGCTGCCACACCCTGGCCTTCTCAAACGCCCAGCTCCCCGTAAGCCAGCAACGGGCCCCTTTTCCTCTGGGGTGGGTGGGGGGTGCGATTTCGACTGACGCTAAGTTAACTCCGCATTTTGTTTTGGCAGCACCGTTTTGCTTTGCTTTGTGCTTTCCCTGGCCCTGCGTTGCTTCGCTTCGCTTTGTATTCAAGGTACTGCTTCGCTTTTCCTGGCCCTGTTTTACTTTGGATTTTCTCTTCCTGACCGTGCTTTGCTTTTCCTGGCCTCGCTTTGTTTCGTTTTGCTTGACTTTGTATTCGTGACACCGCTTTTCTTTCCCTGGACCTCCTTTGCTTTGGTTTTTCTCGCCCTTCTTTGCTTTGCTTTTGCTGGTCCTGCCTCGCTTTGTTTTGCTTGACGTTGTATTCAAGACACCGCTTTTCTTTTCCTGGACCTCTTTTGCTTTGGTTTTTCTCGCCTTTCTTTGTTTTGCTTTTGCTGGCCCTGCCTTGCTTTGTTTTGCTTGACGTTGTATTCAAGATACCGCTTTTCTTTCCCCCACCCCCCAGGAAATCCTTAGCTTAGTTTTTTTTTTGTTTGTTTGTTTTTCCCCACCCTTCTTTGTTTTGCTTTTGCCGGCCCTGCCTTGCTTTGCTTTGCTTTACTTTGTATTCGTGCCACCACTTTTCTTTTCCTGGACCTCTTCTGCTTTGGTTTTTCTTGCCCTGCTTGGCTTTGCTTTTCCTTTTGCCTCTTTCTTTTCCCTAGCAGGGCTTTGCTTTGTCTCGCTCTGCTTTGCGTTGCATTGCTCAGCTCTGCTTTGCCGTGCTAGGTAGGCTTCTTTTGCAGACCGTCGCACCGATTTGGGCGACGAGTCGATCGGTGTATTTATGAACGCGTAAAGCCTCAGGCGCACACCGTGGCCTCCCTCCCCGCAGCCCGACGACTGTCCCCCGGGAGCTGGAGGGTGGCGACAGGAAGCCTGGCCACCCACCCAGCATGGTCTATTCCTCATCCCCCGCTGTCCGGCGAGCCGCCAGGTGGGTCCCGCTGCTGCTGTTCGTCTGGGGACGGGCTTGGGTGAGGTTTTTTAGGACGATAAGCGACATTACACGATTCCCAATGATTTGGGTTCGTTTTGCTTTGCTTTCCTTTTCCTCGCTTTACTTATCGTCGCTCTTCCCCGCTTTGCTTTTCCCGCACCTGCTTCGACATGCTTTCCTTAGAGCTGCATCTTTCTGGGGGGTTTTGGTTTGTATTCCCGGCACCGATTTCCTTTTCTTTGCTCTGCTTTGCCGTTCCTACTCCGCTTTGTTTTTTGCTCTTTTGATGCGTTTACACACACAGGAACGCTGGGTCACCTACTTCGGCCTCCCCACAGCCCGCCAACCGTCCCTTCGCAGCTGGCAGGTGGGGGTGCGGGGGTCGGCCACCCAGCCAAGTCTATTCCAGGACCCCCGCTGACTGGGGAGCCGCCACCTGAGCTCAACTGCCGTTTGCCTGAGGAGGCTGGGGGGGGGGGGGGGGGGGGGGGGGTGAGGGGGAGCTGAGGACTAGGGGGGTGGGGGAGGTTTTGAAAGACGGTAAGGAATGACACGATTCCTGAAGCTACAGCGGAAAACAGGCAACAGAACTAACTAATAATAAACGTAAAGATAAGAGTAGTTATTTTGCAAAGCGGCTCAAGCAAAGCGGCCAGGCAGTCAGCCGCACTGAGCGGCACAGGTGGCGAGCCTCTGGCGGCCGAGCAAGAGCCTCTGACGTCAGAGCGAGCTGCGGCCCGAAGCAGCCGGGGTCCGGGGCCGCGCCCTCGCCTTCCCGACCGGCGCCGGCGCCCCGCCCCGCCCCGTCCACTGCAAAGGCTGCAAAGGGCGGAGGAGAGGGAGGGAGGGAGAAGTGGGGAGGGGGCGGAGGCGGCCATTGAAGTGCGTAGACGGCCGCTGTCAGATGCAGGCCGCCACGTCTACCCGTCCCTCCCACCCTCCGGGCCCCGTGGAGCGACCAGGTCTACTTCTCCCTCCTCCCCGCTCTCTCCCCCGCCCCCTCCCGCCTCGTGGAGCCACCAGGTCTACTTCTCCCTCCTCCTCCCCGCTCTCTCCCCCCCGCCCCCTCCCGCCCCGTGGAGCCACCAGGTCTACTTCTCCCTCCTCCTCCCCGCTCTGTCCCCCCGCCCCCTCCCGCCCCGTGGAGCCACCAGGTCTACTTCTCCCTCCTCCTCCCCGCTCTGTCCCCCCGCCCCCTCCCGCCCCGTGGAGCCACCAGGTCTACTTCTCCCTCCTCCTCCCCGCTCTGTCCCCCCGCCCCCTCCCGCCCCGTGGAGCCACCAGGTCTACTTCTCCCTCCTCCCAGCTCTGTCCCCCCGCCCCCTCCCGCCTCGTGGAGCCGTCAGGTCTACCCCGCCGTCACGGCCACTGCTCGAGAGCGGCCCGGCTGCCTCGTCTACACGGCCACACGCACGCATGCACAGACGGGCGCGTGCCCGCACGCTTCCCTCCGGCGGCCCGCCAGGTCCATCCACACGCCTCTCGCGTGCAGGGGAACGGCTGGGAGGCGCCATTCATTCGAATCGTTCACGCTTTTAAAAAGAAAAAGGGGAAAAAGAAAAACAAACACAAGCAGCAGCAGCAGCAGCAACAAGAAAGCACGGGTCCCGCTTGTCGGCGGGGAGACGAGAGGTCGTACAAAGCGTGCGGAGAAAGCGTTCGCTCAGACTCCGGCCGCCACCAGAGCCACTCGGAGCCCGCGGCAGACCGGCCGCCAGTTCCTCCCCTTTGCTTTGCTTTTGCCGGCCCTGCTTCGCTTTGCTTTTCGTGGAAGCGCTGAGTTTTGTTTGGCGTCGCGTTCGTGGCACTCGTTTGCTTTTCCTTCGTCTGCTCCGCCTCGCTCCGCTTTGCCGTTCCTCCTCCGCTTCGCTTTGCTTTTGCCGGCGCCGCTTGGCCTGGCTTTGGCTGGCGGCGCTCCGCCTTTCCGTTGCGCGCCTTCGCTTCGCCTCGTTTCGCACGGATCGCTGAGTGCAGTGACACACGCCCAGCCACGCAGAGTCGCACGGGTGGCTCGCAGGCGAGCCAGAGCCCCTGACGGCAGAGCGAGCGGCAGCCCGATGCA
>NW_028181423.1:95000-112500 GCF_964211825.1 Aythya ferina
GCCACCGCGGCGGGAGCGACGGACGTGCTAGAGGAGAACGCGACCTCGAGGCGGGCACGAGCCCCCGCGACCGGGGCACCCACGACACCGGGGCGGCGCGCTCCGCAGCGGACGGGGGACGCGGCCACCAAAAGCGCGCACACTGCCGCGGCGGCCCCGACGCGGCGGGGGGACGCCCCCCCACCCAGCCCACCGGACGCGGGACGCGCCGCGCGGCTTCTCTCTCGCTCGCTCGCCCTCGCTGCTGCTGCTGCTTTTGGCACATCGTTTGCGGCCACCCCCGCCGCCTTGCTGCTCGCGGCCGGCACCCGCGGGGCCCCGGACCGACGCCGGCACCAGCGCCTCGCGCAACGCTCACGGACCCCTGCGGCTCGCGGGGCCGCTCGGCCGTCACACAGCCGGCTTCGGCCGGAAAAGCCCCTTCGTTCGGCGACGAGAACGACGGACGGAGCGCCCACCGGCGACCAGGGCACGCGCCCTAAACGCCGCCGCCGCCGCCGCTCTCGCCCCGAGCGAGGCAGCGCCTCACCTGCGACGGGAAGCGAGCTGGACAGGAGACCGCCCGTGCCTGAACACCGGACACCGCCGCGGCTGCCCCGGGACAGGGGAGCGCGGAAGAGCCGGCCCGCCGGGGGCCCTCTCCGACGCGACCCGAGTGGCCTCATCGATCGGAAAAAAAAAAAAAAAAAAAAAAAGCGAACAGCGTCGCCTGCGTGCGTGCGGGTGTGCTGGAGCAACGTCCGCGAGAGGTGCTCGCACCGACCTGAACATCGGCCCTGACAGGAACCGACCCGCCGGGAAGCCTCTCCGACGTGCCCGAGGAACGCCTCGACGGGCTCCTGCGTGCGGGTGACGTGAGGTGCATCGTCGGGAGCCGGAGGCGCCGCCGCCTCGGCCGTGCCAATCCGCGGGGTCCCCCCTCCTTCGCCTTCCGAGCCTCCGGGACCCACGCGAGCAGCCGGGGACGCCCCCGGACGGACGCCTTCGGCCGCCGGCGGACCGCCCGCCGGCTTCTGGCCGCTCCCTCTCTCCACAGCTCTGAGCTCGCGGCTCGCTGCTGCTTTTCTCCGGCGACTCGCACGCGCGAGACCGCTTCTCGCTCGCCGGCGGGGAGGGCAGCTGGCTCGGCAAACCGCTGGCGGCTACCGCTCCGCACAACCCACGCCCGAGCCGACGCCACCGCCGACGCCGCGCGCCCCCTTCTCGCGCGCCGGCTCTCCAAGCCCCAAGCGCTCGCTCGACACCGCTGGCGGAGCAGAGTCCTCACTCTCTCCTATAGACGGACACAAAAGTCATTGCCTCACAAGCGGCGCACGTCCTTTTCCAGCCTACCGCGGCGAGGCAGCCGAGCGCAACCGACTTTTACCTCGACCTAACTGGAGGCACAGAGAAACAGCGACGCCTACCACCCCTTCCGAGCCGTGGCACGACCTGCTAGTCTACCTCCAGCCCCACGGCGGCCTTCCAAGTCCCGTCGGACACGCGGTAGACCTGGCCGCCGTTCCCTCCGCCCGACCGGCGGCTATTTCCTCCGCGAGGGTAGACCTGGCAACCTCAGGGGGACCCGCCGGCCGGGAACCGACGGCGCCGGCCCGCCTTCCTTCGCTTTTCCCACGGGCCCTTCCGGCACTTTTCCAGCCTTTTCGGGCTTTTTCGCACCTTTCCGGGAATTTCCGACGCTTTCCGCGCCATCGGACCCGCTCGGGAACCGCTCGACCGACCCGCGGACGTGCGCCTTCGCAAACGCGCGCGCGCGCGCGCTCCCGTCGCTGCCGGGCAGACCCCGACGCCGTTCTCGCGGACGGACCTGCAGCGACCCCTACAGGTCGCCGCCGGCTAAGCAAACATGGCGACCGCGCGCGGGTAGACCTGGCGGCTGCTGTCCGCAGCGCTTAGACGAGGCGCCCGCGGCGCCCCGAGGCGGGGAACACCTGCCGGCCGGGAACCAACCCCGCCGTCCTTTCCCTAGCAGGGCTCTGCCTTGCCTTGCTCGGCTTTCATCCGCATTGCTCTGCTCTCCTGTGCCGTGCTGGGCTCCTCTCGGAGACCGTCCCGCGGGTTTTGATGCCGAGTCGATTGCTATAATTACGAACGCATAAACCGTCAGACACAGAACTTGGCCTCCCCGCAGCCCAGCGACCGCTCCCTCGGAACTGGCACGAGGGGGCAGCAGGCCTGCACACCCAGCACGGTCTTTTTTGGGAGTAACAACATGATTCCCACAACTACGCTGGAAGAAAGGCAACAATAAAGAAATAAACAGCTAAAGCAAGACATGGTTCTTGCCCAACGTCACGGTGGACCAGGAGATGTGAAGGAGGCTGGGGAGGGGGCGATCAGGGTACAGCCACTGTCCAAGTCTGGCTGCCACCTGCACACAACATGAGGGCCCTCCGGTCTCCCCCCAACAGGCACTTGGAACCCAAAGGAGGGCTGGCCGCCAGCTCGCTACGTTTGCTTTGCTTCTCTCTGTTTTGCTTTGCTCTGCTTTGCTTTGCTCTTGCTGGCACGGTTTTGCTTTTCCATACCTCCTTTCCTCTGCTGTTCTTGCCCCTGCTTTGCCTCAGAGTGTTTTGCTCTTTCTCTCCTGAAAATACTTTGCATTTCCTTGTGCTACTTTCCTTTGTTTTGCTTTTCCTTGCTCTGCTTTGCCTTCCCTGGCCTTGCTTTGTTTTGCTTTATCAGGCCATGCTTTCCTTGGTTTAGCTTTGCTTTATAGACCTGGCACTGCTTTGCTTTTCCTACCCGTGCTGTGCTTTGCCTTGCCTCAAAGTGCTTTGCTTTCCTTTGTTTGCTTTATCTTTCCTAGTTATGCTTTGCTTTTCCTGGTGCTACTTTCCTTTGCTCAGCTTTGCCTTCCCTGGCTGTGCTTTGTTTTGCTTTACGGGGCCACGCTTGCCTTTTTTTACCTTTGCCTTGCTCTCTTTTGCCTCACCTGCTCCTGCTCTCACTTCCATTTTCAGGCCATGCTTACCTTTGTTTTGCTTTACTTTGTATTCCTGGCATTGCTTTGCTTTTCCTTTTGCTACTTTCTTTTGTTCTGCTTTGCCTTGCCTGGCCATGTTTTCCTTTGCCTAGCTTTGTATTCCTGGCATTGCTTTGCTTTTCCTTCTCTGCTCTGCTTAGCTTCTCTTAACCCTGCTCTGATTTGCCTTACCTTGAACTTTTTCGCTTTGTTGTGGTTTTATTTATTTTTTGATTGTTTGTTTGTTTTTATTTTTTTCTCATTAATATTTCTTTTCTTTCTCTTTACCAGCACTGCTTTGCATTTCCTGGTACTACTTTCCTTTGCTCTGCTTTGCCTTCCTGTGCTTTGCCTTCCCTGGCCTTGCTTTGTTTTGCTTTATCAGGCCATGCTTTCCTTGGTTTACCTTTGCTTTACAGACCTGGCACTGCATTGCTTTTCCAAACCATGCTGTGCTTTGCCTTGCCTCAGACTGCTTTGCTGTCCTTTGCTTGCTTTGTCTTCCCTCGTTATGCTTTGCTTTACCTGGTGTTACTTTCCTTTGCTCAGCTTTGCCCTCCCTGGCCTTGCTTTTTTTTTTTTTTTTGCTTTACGGGGCCATGCTTTCCTTTGTTTGCCTTTGCTTTCCTCTACTTTGTTCTGCTATGCTATGCCTTTCCTGGTCATTCTTTGCATTTTTTTATTATTATTATTTTTTTTTTTATTTATTTGATGTTCATTCCATGCTTTATGTTTTCCTTTTATATCTTTTTCTTGCGTTTTCTCTGGCCGTGCTTTGTTTTCCAGGCCTTGCTTGTCATTGCTTTTCCTTATGCCGCTAGGTCTTTTCCCTAGCAGGGCTTTGCTTTGTCTCGCTCAGCTTTCATCCGCATTGCTCTGCTCTCCTGTGCCGTGCTAGGCTTCCTTTGGAGACCGTCTCGCTGATTTTGCTGCTGAGTCGAATGGTAAATTTATGAACGCATAAACCGTCAGACACAGAACTTGGCCTCCCCGCAGCCCAGCCACTGTCCCCTTGGAACTGGAGGCCGGGTGCAGCAGGCCTGGCCGCCCGACATGGTCCATTCTTTGTCCCCAGCCATGCGGCGAGCCGCCAGGGGACCCCTAACTGCTACTCGTGTGGTGATAGTGTTCAGTGAGAATTTCAACGAGAATAAGTAACTACATGATTCCCACAACTACGCTGGAAGAAATCCACAACAAACAACAACAAAATGTATATAGATATATAAAACCAGCTAAAGCAAGACATGGTTCTTGCCGGCTGTCACAGTGGACTAGGAGCTGTGAAGAAGGCTGAGGAGGGGGCGATCAGGGTCCGGCCACTGTCCAAGTCTGGCTGCCACCTGCACACAACATGGAGCCCTCCGGTCTCCCCCCAACAGACACTTGGAACCCAAAGGAGGGCTGGCCACCAGCTCGCTACATTTTCTTTGCTTCTCTTTGTTTTGCCTTGCTCCGCTTTGCTTTGCTCTTGCTGGCACAGTTTTGCTTTCCCATACCTCCTTTCCTCTGCTGTTCTTGCCCCGGCTTTGCTTTGCTTTGCCTCAGATTCTTTTGCTGTTTCTTTCCTGGCAATGCTTTGCTTTTCTTTGTGCTACGTTCCCTTGCTCTGCTTTGACTTGCTCAGCCTTCCCTTCCCTGGCCATGCTTTCCTTGGTTTACCTTTGGTTTACAGACCTGGCACTGCTTTGCTTTTCCTACCCGTGCTGTGCTTTGCCTTGCCTCGCCTCAAACTGCTTTGCTTTCCTTTGTTTGCTTTATCTTTCCTAGTTATGCTTTGCTTTTCCTGGTGCTACTTTCCTTTGCTCAGCTTTGCCTTCCCTGGCTGTGCTTTGTTTTGCTTTACGGGGCCACGCTTGCCTTTTTTTACCTTTGCCTTGCTCTCTTTTGCCTCACTTGCTCCTGCTCTCACTTCCAGTTTCCGGCCATGCTTACCTTTGTTTTGCTTTACTTTGTATTCCTGGCACTGCTTTGCTTTTCCTTTTGCTACTTTCTTTTGTTCTGCTTTGCCTTGCCTGGCCATGCTTTGCTTTGCTTTGCTTTGTATTCCTGGCATTGCTTTGCTTTTCCTTCTCTGCTCTGCTTAGCTTCTCTTAACCCTGCTCTGATTTGCCTTACCTTGAACTTTTTCGCTTTGTTGTGGTTTTATTTATTTTTTGATTGTTTGTTTGTTTTTATTTTTTTCTCATTAATATTTTTTTTTCTTTCTCATAACCAGCACTGCTTTGCATTTCCTGGTACTACTTTCCTTTGCTCTGCTTTGCCTTCCTGTGCTTTGCCTTCCCTGGCCTTGCTTTGTTTTGCTTTATCAGGCCATGCTTTCCTTGGTTTAGCTTTGCTTTATAGACCTGGCACTGCTTTGCTTTTCCTATCCGTGCTGTGCTTTGCCTTGCCTCGCCTCAAACTGCTTTGCTTTCCTTTGTTTGCTTTATCTTTCCTAGTTATGCTTTGCTTTTCCTGGTGCTACTTTCCTTTGCTCAGCTTTGCCTTCCCTGGCCATGCTTTGTTTTGCTTTATGGGGCCATGCTTGCCTTTGTTTAGCTTCGCTCTGCTCTGCTTTGCCTTGCTATGTTTTGCCTTTTCTGGACATGCTTTGCATCTATTTTTTTTTGTTGTTCTCATTATTTTTCCTTTTTTTTTTTTTTTTAATTTAAATGTTCATTACATTCTTTTGTTTTTCTTTTGGACCTATCTGATGTGTTTTTACAGGCCATGCTTTCCTTTTGCAGGCCCTGGTTGTCACTGCTTTTCCTTATGCCGCTAGGTCTTTTTCTTAGCAGGGTTTTACTCTGTCTTGCTCAGCTTTTATCCGCATTGCTCTGCTCTCCTGTGCTGTGCTAGGTTTCCTTTAGAGACTGTCCCACTGGTTTTACTGGGCTAGCCGCAAGCTCCTTACGTTTGCTTTGCTTCTCTCTGTTTTGCCGTACTCCGCTTTGCTTTGCTCTTGCTGGCACAGTTTTGCTTTCCCATACCTCCTTTCCTCTGCTGTTCTTGCCCCAGCTTTGCCTCAGACTGCTTTGCTTTTGCTTTCCTGGCAATGCTTTGCTTTTCCTTGTGCTACGTTCCCTTGCTCTGCTTTGACTTGCTCAGCTTTCCCTTCCCTGGCCATGCTTTCCTTGGTTTACCTTTGCTTTACAGACCTGGCACTGCATTGCTTTTCCAAACCATGCTGTGCTTTGCCTTGCCTCAGACTGCTTTGCTGTCCTTTGCTTGCTTTGTCTTCCCTCGTTATGCTTTGCTTTACCTGGTGTTACTTTCCTTTGCTCAGCTTTGCCCTCCCTGGCCTTGCTTTTTTTTTTTTTTGCTTTACGGGGCCATGCTTTCCTTTGTTTGCCTTTGCTTTCCTCTACTTTGTTCTGCTATGCTATGCCTTTCCTGGTCATTCTTTGCATTTTTTTATTATTATTTTTTTTTTTTTTTATTTATTTGATGTTCATTCCATGCTTTATGTTTTCCTTTTATATCTTTTTCTTGCGTTTTCTCTGGCCGTGCTTTGTTTTCCAGGCCTTGCTTGTCATTGCTTTTCCTTATGCCGCTAGGTCTTTTCCCTAGCAGGGCTTTGCTTTGTCTCGCTCAGCTTTCATCCGCATTGCTCTGCTCTCCTGTGCCGTGCTAGGCTTCCTTTGGAGACCGTCTCGCTGATTTTGCTGCTGAGTCGAATGGTAAATTTATGAACGCATAAACCGTCAGACACAGAACTTGGCCTCCCCGCAGCCCAGCCACTGTCCCCTTGGAACTGGAGGCCGGGTGCAGCAGGCCTGGCCGCCCGACATGGTCCATTCTTTGTCCCCAGCCATGCGGCGAGCCGCCAGGGGACCCCTAACTGCTACTCGTGTGGTGATAGTGTTCAGTGAGAATTTCAACGAGAATAAGTAACTACATGATTCCCACAACTACGCTGGAAGAAATCCACAACAAACAACAACAAAATGTATATAGATATATAAAACCAGCTAAAGCAAGACATGGTTCTTGCCGGCTGTCACAGTGGACTAGGAGCTGTGAAGAAGGCTGAGGAGGGGGCGATCAGGGTCCGGCCACTGTCCAAGTCTGGCTGCCACCTGCACACAACATGGAGCCCTCCGGTCTCCCCCCAACAGACACTTGGAACCCAAAGGAGGGCTGGCCACCAGCTCGCTACATTTTCTTTGCTTCTCTTTGTTTTGCCTTGCTCCGCTTTGCTTTGCTCTTGCTGGCACAGTTTTGCTTTCCCATACCTCCTTTCCTCTGCTGTTCTTGCCCCGGCTTTGCTTTGCTTTGCCTCAGATTCTTTTGCTGTTTCTTTCCTGGCAATGCTTTGCTTTTCTTTGTGCTACGTTCCCTTGCTCTGCTTTGACTTGCTCAGCCTTCCCTTCCCTGGCCATGCTTTCCTTGGTTTACCTTTGGTTTACAGACCTGGCACTGCTTTGCTTTTCCTACCCGTGCTGTGCTTTGCCTTGCCTCGCCTCAAACTGCTTTGCTTTCCTTTGTTTGCTTTATCTTTCCTAGTTATGCTTTGCTTTTCCTGGTGCTACTTTCCTTTGCTCAGCTTTGCCTTCCCTGGCTGTGCTTTGTTTTGCTTTACGGGGCCACGCTTGCCTTTTTTTACCTTTGCCTTGCTCTCTTTTGCCTCACTTGCTCCTGCTCTCACTTCCAGTTTCCGGCCATGCTTACCTTTGTTTTGCTTTACTTTGTATTCCTGGCACTGCTTTGCTTTTCCTTTTGCTACTTTCTTTTGTTCTGCTTTGCCTTGCCTGGCCATGCTTTGCTTTGCTTTGCTTTGTATTCCTGGCATTGCTTTGCTTTTCCTTCTCTGCTCTGCTTAGCTTCTCTTAACCCTGCTCTGATTTGCCTTACCTTGAACTTTTTCGCTTTGTTGTGGTTTTATTTATTTTTTGATTGTTTGTTTGTTTTTATTTTTTTCTCATTAATATTTTTTTTTCTTTCTCATAACCAGCACTGCTTTGCATTTCCTGGTACTACTTTCCTTTGCTCTGCTTTGCCTTCCTGTGCTTTGCCTTCCCTGGCCTTGCTTTGTTTTGCTTTATCAGGCCATGCTTTCCTTGGTTTAGCTTTGCTTTATAGACCTGGCACTGCTTTGCTTTTCCTATCCGTGCTGTGCTTTGCCTTGCCTCGCCTCAAACTGCTTTGCTTTCCTTTGTTTGCTTTATCTTTCCTAGTTATGCTTTGCTTTTCCTGGTGCTACTTTCCTTTGCTCAGCTTTGCCTTCCCTGGCCATGCTTTGTTTTGCTTTATGGGGCCATGCTTGCCTTTGTTTAGCTTCGCTCTGCTCTGCTTTGCCTTGCTATGTTTTGCCTTTTCTGGACATGCTTTGCATCTATTTTTTTTTGTTGTTCTCATTATTTTTCCTTTTTTTTTTTTTTTTAATTTAAATGTTCATTACATTCTTTTGTTTTTCTTTTGGACCTATCTGATGTGTTTTTACAGGCCATGCTTTCCTTTTGCAGGCCCTGGTTGTCACTGCTTTTCCTTATGCCGCTAGGTCTTTTTCTTAGCAGGGTTTTACTCTGTCTTGCTCAGCTTTTATCCGCATTGCTCTGCTCTCCTGTGCTGTGCTAGGTTTCCTTTAGAGACTGTCCCACTGGTTTTACTGGGCTAGCCGCAAGCTCCTTACGTTTGCTTTGCTTCTCTCTGTTTTGCCGTACTCCGCTTTGCTTTGCTCTTGCTGGCACAGTTTTGCTTTCCCATACCTCCTTTCCTCTGCTGTTCTTGCCCCAGCTTTGCCTCAGACTGCTTTGCTTTTGCTTTCCTGGCAATGCTTTGCTTTTCCTTGTGCTACGTTCCCTTGCTCTGCTTTGACTTGCTCAGCTTTCCCTTCCCTGGCCATGCTTTCCTTGGTTTACCTTTGCTTTACAGACCTGGCACTGCATTGCTTTTCCAAACCATGCTGTGCTTTGCCTTGCCTCAGACTGCTTTGCTGTCCTTTGCTTGCTTTGTCTTCCCTCGTTATGCTTTGCTTTACCTGGTGTTACTTTCCTTTGCTCAGCTTTGCCCTCCCTGGCCTTGCTTTTTTTTTTTTTTGCTTTACGGGGCCATGCTTTCCTTTGTTTGCCTTTGCTTTCCTCTACTTTGTTCTGCTATGCTATGCCTTTCCTGGTCATTCTTTGCATTTTTTTATTATTATTTTTTTTTTTTTTTATTTATTTGATGTTCATTCCATGCTTTATGTTTTCCTTTTATATCTTTTTCTTGCGTTTTCTCTGGCCGTGCTTTGTTTTCCAGGCCTTGCTTGTCATTGCTTTTCCTTATGCCGCTAGGTCTTTTCCCTAGCAGGGCTTTGCTTTGTCTCGCTCAGCTTTCATCCGCATTGCTCTGCTCTCCTGTGCCGTGCTAGGCTTCCTTTGGAGACCGTCTCGCTGATTTTGCTGCTGAGTCGAATGGTAAATTTATGAACGCATAAACCGTCAGACACAGAACTTGGCCTCCCCGCAGCCCAGCCACTGTCCCCTTGGAACTGGAGGCCGGGTGCAGCAGGCCTGGCCGCCCGACATGGTCCATTCTTTGTCCCCAGCCATGCGGCGAGCCGCCAGGGGACCCCTAACTGCTACTCGTGTGGTGATAGTGTTCAGTGAGAATTTCAACGAGAATAAGTAACTACATGATTCCCACAACTACGCTGGAAGAAATCCACAACAAACAACAACAAAATGTATATAGATATATAAAACCAGCTAAAGCAAGACATGGTTCTTGCCGGCTGTCACAGTGGACTAGGAGCTGTGAAGAAGGCTGAGGAGGGGGCGATCAGGGTCCGGCCACTGTCCAAGTCTGGCTGCCACCTGCACACAACATGGAGCCCTCCGGTCTCCCCCCAACAGACACTTGGAACCCAAAGGAGGGCTGGCCACCAGCTCGCTACATTTTCTTTGCTTCTCTTTGTTTTGCCTTGCTCCGCTTTGCTTTGCTCTTGCTGGCACAGTTTTGCTTTCCCATACCTCCTTTCCTCTGCTGTTCTTGCCCCGGCTTTGCTTTGCTTTGCCTCAGATTCTTTTGCTGTTTCTTTCCTGGCAATGCTTTGCTTTTCTTTGTGCTACGTTCCCTTGCTCTGCTTTGACTTGCTCAGCCTTCCCTTCCCTGGCCATGCTTTCCTTGGTTTACCTTTGGTTTACAGACCTGGCACTGCTTTGCTTTTCCTACCCGTGCTGTGCTTTGCCTTGCCTCGCCTCAAACTGCTTTGCTTTCCTTTGTTTGCTTTATCTTTCCTAGTTATGCTTTGCTTTTCCTGGTGCTACTTTCCTTTGCTCAGCTTTGCCTTCCCTGGCTGTGCTTTGTTTTGCTTTACGGGGCCACGCTTGCCTTTTTTTACCTTTGCCTTGCTCTCTTTTGCCTCACTTGCTCCTGCTCTCACTTCCAGTTTCCGGCCATGCTTACCTTTGTTTTGCTTTACTTTGTATTCCTGGCACTGCTTTGCTTTTCCTTTTGCTACTTTCTTTTGTTCTGCTTTGCCTTGCCTGGCCATGCTTTGCTTTGCTTTGCTTTGTATTCCTGGCATTGCTTTGCTTTTCCTTCTCTGCTCTGCTTAGCTTCTCTTAACCCTGCTCTGATTTGCCTTACCTTGAACTTTTTCGCTTTGTTGTGGTTTTATTTATTTTTTGATTGTTTGTTTGTTTTTATTTTTTTCTCATTAATATTTTTTTTTCTTTCTCATAACCAGCACTGCTTTGCATTTCCTGGTACTACTTTCCTTTGCTCTGCTTTGCCTTCCTGTGCTTTGCCTTCCCTGGCCTTGCTTTGTTTTGCTTTATCAGGCCATGCTTTCCTTGGTTTAGCTTTGCTTTATAGACCTGGCACTGCTTTGCTTTTCCTATCCGTGCTGTGCTTTGCCTTGCCTCGCCTCAAACTGCTTTGCTTTCCTTTGTTTGCTTTATCTTTCCTAGTTATGCTTTGCTTTTCCTGGTGCTACTTTCCTTTGCTCAGCTTTGCCTTCCCTGGCCATGCTTTGTTTTGCTTTATGGGGCCATGCTTGCCTTTGTTTAGCTTCGCTCTGCTCTGCTTTGCCTTGCTATGTTTTGCCTTTTCTGGACATGCTTTGCATCTATTTTTTTTTTTTGTTCTCATTATTTTTCCTTTTTTTTTTTTTTTAATTTAAATGTTCATTACATTCTTTTGTTTTTCTTTTGGACCTATCTGATGTGTTTTTACAGGCCATGCTTTCCTTTTGCAGGCCCTGGTTGTCACTGCTTTTCCTTATGCCGCTAGGTCTTTTCCCTAGCAGGGCTTTGCTTTGTCTCGCTCAGCTTTTATCCGCATTGCTCTGCTCTCCTGTGCCGTGCTAGGCTTCCTTTGGAGACCGTCTCGCTGATTTTGCTGCTGAGTCGAATGGTAAATTTATGAACGCATAAACCGTCAGACACAGAACTTGGCCTCCCCGCAGCCCAGCCACTGTCCCCTTGGAACTGGAGGCCGGGTGCAGCAGGCCTGGCCGCCCGACATGGTCCATTCTTTGTCCCCAGCCATGCGGCGAGCCGCCAGGGGACCCCTAACTGCTACTCGTGTGGTGATAGTGTTCAGTGAGAATTTCAACGAGAATAAGTAACTACATGATTCCCACAACTACGCTGGAAGAAATCCACAACAAACAACAACAAAATGTATATAGATATATAAAACCAGCTAAAGCAAGACATGGTTCTTGCCGGCTGTCACAGTGGACTAGGAGCTGTGAAGAAGGCTGAGGAGGGGGCGATCAGGGTCCGGCCACTGTCCAAGTCTGGCTGCCACCTGTACACAAAATGGAGGCCCTCCGGTCTCCCCCCCACAGACACTTGGAACCCAAAGGAGGGCTGGCCGCCAGCTCGCTACGTTTTCTTTGCTTCTCTTTGTTTTGCCTTGCTCCGCTTTGCTTTGCTCTTGCTGGCACAGTTTTGCTTTTCCATACCTCCTTTCCTCTGCTGTTCTTGCCCCGGCTTTGCCTCACGTTGTTTTGCTTTTGCTTTCCTTAAAATGCTTTGCTTTTCCTTGTGCTACGTTCCTTTGCTCTGCGTTGACTTTCTCAGCCTTCCCTTCCCTGGCCATGCTTTCCTTGGTTTAGCTTTGCTTTATAGACCTGGCACTGCTTTGCTTTTCCTATCCGTGCTGTGCTTTGCCTTGCCTCGCCTCAAACTGCCTTGCTTTCCTTTGTTTGCTTTGTCTTCCCTGGTTATGCTTTGCTTTTCCTGGTGCTACTTTCCTTTGTTCAGCTTTGCCTTCCTTGGCCGTGCTTTGTTTTGCTTTACGGGGCCACGCTTGCCTTTTTTTACCTTTGCTTTGCTCTCTTTTGCCTTCACCTGCTCCTGCTCTCACTTCCATTTTCAGGCCATGCTTACCTTTGTTTTGCTTTACTTTGTATTCCTGGCACTGCTTTGCTTTTCCTTTTGCTACTTTCTTTTGTTCTGCTTTGCCTTGCCTGGCCATGCTTTGCCTTGCTTTGCTTTGCCTTGCTTTGTATTCCTGGCATTGCTTTGCTTTTCCTTCTCTGCTCTGCTTAGCTTCTCTTAACCCTGCTCTGATTTGCCTTACCTCGAACTTTTTCGCTTTGTTGTGCTTTTTATTGCTGTTTTTTTTTTTTTTGTTTTATTTATTTATTTATTTATTTATTTATTTATTTATTTTCACTTCTTTCTCTTTCCTGGCACTGCTTTGCTTTTCCTGGCGCTACTTTCCTTTGCTCAGCTTTGCCTTCCCTGGCCGTTCTTTGTTTTGCTTTATAGGGCCGTGCTTGCCTTTGTTTAGCTTCGCTCTGCTCTGCCTCGCCTTGCTATGTTTTGCCTTTTCTGGATATGCTTTGCATCTATTTCTTTTATTATCATTATTATTTATTTATTTATTTATTTTTCTTTAAATGTTCATTACATTCTTTTGTTTTCCTTTTGGACCTATCTGATGTGTTTTTACAGGCCGTGCTTTCCTTTTGCAGGCCCTGGTTGTCACTGCTTTTCCCTATGCCTAGCAGGGCTTTTCCTTAGCAGGGTTTTACTCTGTCTTGCTCAGCTTTTATCCGCATTGCTCTGCTCTCCTGTGCCGTGCTAGGCTTCTTTTGGAGACCGTCTCACTGATTTTGCTGCTGAGTCGGTTGGTAAATTTATGAACGCATAAACCGTCAGACACAGAACTTGGCCTCCCCGCAGCCCAGCCACTGTCCCCTCGGACCCAGCGCGTGGGGGCACTAGGCCTGGCCGCCCGACATGGTCCATACTTTGTCCCTAGCCATGCGGCGAGCCGCCAGGTGGGCCACACTGCTAGTTGTGTGTGTGAGGTTCTCAGAGACAGTAAGTAACTACATGATTCCCACAACTACGCTGGAAGAAATCCACAACAAACAACAACAACATGTATATAGATATATAAAACCAGCTAAAGCAAGACATGGTTCTTGCCGGCTGTCACAGTGGACTAGGAGCTGTGAAGAAGGCTGAGGAGGGGGCGATCAGGGTCCAGCCACTATCCAAGTCTGGCTGCCACCCGTACACAAAATGGAGCCGTCCGGTCTCCCCACAACAGGCCCTTGGAACCCAAAGGAGGGCTGGCCGCCAGCTCGCTACGTTCACTCTGCTTCTCTTTGTTTTGCCTTGGTCTGCTTTGCTTTGCTCTTGCTGGCACAGTTTTGCTTTTCCATACCTCCTTTCCTCTGCTGTTCTTGCCTCAGATTGCTTTGCTTTTTCTCTCCTGGAAATGCTGTGTTGTTCCTTGTGCTACTTTGCTTTGCTTTGCTTTGCTTTGCTTTGCTTTGCTTTGTTTTGCTTTTTCTTTCCTCAGCCTGCTACGTTTTTACTTGTGCGGTCATGCTTTATTTTTTATTTCTTTGCTTCGTATTCCTGTCAGTGCTTTGCTTTCCCTTCTCTGCTCTTCTGGACCTTTCTTAGCCTCGCTGTGCTTTGCTTTGCCTCAAAGTGCTTTCTTTCCTTGGCTTTCCCTTTCGTGGCACCGCTTTGTTTTTCCCTGTGCTCCTTTCCTTAGCTTTGCTGTCTTTATGAATGCATAAAGAAGTTCATGAAACTTGTTTCTGAACACACAGAAAAGTTAGCCGGCCCGCAGCCCGGCAGCTGTCCCCTCGGAGCTGGCGGGCACGGACAGGGATCTGGCTACCGGGCCAGGTCTATTTTGTTGCCCACCGTTGTCCGGAGAGCCAGCAGGTGGGCTCCGTTGCTATTCGTCTGGGGAGGGGTGTGGGTTGAGAACAACAATCAATAACTACTCGATTCCTAAAACGAAAGGGGGAAACAGACGGAGAAGACTATTATTATTCCTACTTCTACTATTTGTATTACGTTTTAATGATATTTATTTCTATTACTATTTAATACTTTTATTTCTAATAACTTTTTCGTAGTATATAATAATAGCATTATTGTTATTGTTGTTATTATTATTATTATTATTATTATTATTATTATTAATTTATATAACGATAAGCAGCTAAAGCAAAGCAGCCAGGCAGCCAGCCAAACTGAGTGGCACAGGTGGGGAGCCGTTCGCGGCCGAGCAGGAGCCTCTGACGTCAGAGCGAGAGCGAGAGGTGGCCCGAGGCAACCGGGGGCCGCTGCCACACCCTGGCCTTCTCAAACGCCCAGCTCCCCGTAAGCCAGCAACGGGCCCCTTTACCTCATGGGTGGGTGGGGGGTGCGATTTCGACTGACGCTAAGTTAACTCCGCATTTTGTTTTGGCAGCACCGTTTTGCTTTGCTTTGCTTTCCCTGGCCCTGCGTTGCTTCGCTTCGCTTTGTATTCAAGGTACTGCTTCGCTTTTCCTGGCCCTGTTTTACTTTGGATTTTCTCTTGCTGACCGTGCTTTGCTTTTCCTGGCCTCGCTTTGTTGCGTTTTGCTTGACTTTGTATTCGTGACACCGCTTTTCTTTCCCTGGACCTCCTTTGCTTTGGTTTTTCTCGCCCTTCTTTGCTTTGCTTTTGCTGGTCCTGCCTCGCTTTGTTTTGCTTGACGTTGTATTCAAGACACCGCTTTTCTTTTCCTGGACCTCTTTTGCTTTGGTTTTTCTCGCCTTTCTTTGTTTTGCTTTTGCTGGCCCTGCCTTGCTTTGTTTTGCTTGACGTTGTATTCAAGATACCGCTTTTCTTTCCCCCACCCCCCAGGAAATCCTTAGCTTAGTTTTTTTTTTGTTTGTTTGTTTGTTTTTCCCCACCCTTCTTTGTTTTGCTTTTGCCGGCCCTGCCTTGCTTTGCTTTGCTTTACTTTGTATTCGTGCCACCACTTTTCTTTTCCTGGACCTCTTCTGCTTTGGTTTTTCTTGCCCTGCTTGGCTTTGCTTTTCCTTTTGCCTCTTTCTTTTCCCTAGCAGGGCTTTGCTTTGTCTCGCTCTGCTTTGCGTTGCATTGCTCAGCTCTGCTTTGCCGTGCTAGGTAGGCTTCTTTTGCAGACCGTCGCACCGATTTGGGCGACGAGTCGATCGGTGTATTTATGAACGCGTAAAGCCTCAGGCGCACACCGTGGCCTCCCTCCCCGCAGCCCGACGACTGTCCCCCGGGAGCTGGAGGGTGGCGACAGGAAGCCTGGCCACCCAGCCAGCATGGTCTATTCCTCATCCCCCGCTGTCCGGCGAGCCGCCAGGTGGGTCCCGCTGCTGCTGTTCGTCTGGGGACGGGCTTGGGTGAGGTTTTTTAGGACGATAAGCGACATTACACGATTCCCAATGATTTGGGTTCGTTTTGCTTTGCTTTCCTTTTCCTCGCTTTACTTATCGTCGCTCTTCCCCGCTTTGCTTTTCCCGCACCTGCTTCGACATGCTTTCCTTAGAGCTGCATCTTTCTGGGGGGTTTTGGTTTGTATTCCCGGCACCGATTTCCTTTTCTTTGCTCTGCTTTGCCGTTCCTACTCCGCTTTGGTTTTTGCTCTTTTGATGCGTTTACACACACAGGAACGCTGGGTCACCTACTTCGGCCTCCCCACAGCCCGCCAACCGTCCCTTCGCAGCTGGCAGGTGGGGGTGCGGGGGTCGGCCACCCAGCCAAGTCTATTCCAGGACCCCCGCTGACTGGGGAGCCGCCACCTGAGCTCAACTGCCGTTTGCCTGAGGAGGCTGGGGGAGGGGGGGGGGGGGGGGGGGGGGGGGTGAGGGGGAGCTGAGGACTAGGGGGGTGGGGGAGGTTTTGAAAGACGGTAAGGAATGACACGATTCCTGAAGCTACAGCGGAAAACAGGCAACAGAACTAACTAATAATAAACGTAAAGATAAGAGTAGTTATTTTGCAAAGCGGCTAAAGCAAAGCGGCCAGGCAGTCAGCCGCACTGAGCGGCACAGGTGGCGAGCCTCTGGCGGCCGAGCAAGAGCCTCTGACGTCAGAGCGAGCTGCGGCCCGAAGCAGCCGGGGTCCGGGGCCGCGCCCTCGCCTTCCCGACCGGCGCCGGCGCCCCGCCCCGCCCCGTCCACTGCAAAGGCTGCAAAGGGCGGAGGAGAGGGAGGGAGGGAGAAGTGGGGAGGGGGCGGAGGCGGCCATTGAAGTGCGTAGACGGCCGCTGTCAGATGCAGGCCGCCACGTCTACCCGTCCCTCCCACCCTCCGGGCCCCGTGGAGCGACCAGGTCTACTTCTCCCTCCTCCCCGCTCTCTCCCCCGCCCCCTCCCGCCTCGTGGAGCCACCAGGTCTACTTCTCCCTCCTCCTCCCCGCTCTCTCCCCCCCGCCCCCTCCCGCCCCGTGGAGCCACCAGGTCTACTTCTCCCTCCTCCTCCCCGCTCTGTCCCCCCGCCCCCTCCCGCCCCGTGGAGCCACCAGGTCTACTTCTCCCTCCTCCTCCCCGCTCTGTCCCCCCGCCCCCTCCCGCCCCGTGGAGCCACCAGGTCTACTTCTCCCTCCTCCCAGCTCTGTCCCCCCGCCCCCTCCCGCCTCGTGGAGCCACCAGGTCTACCCCGCCGTCACGGCCACTGCTAGAGAGCGGCCCGGCTGCCTCGTCTACACGGCCACACGCACGCATGCACAGACGGGCGCGTGCCCGCACGCTTCCCTCCGGCGGCCCGCCAGGTCTATCCACACGCCTCTCGCGTGCAGGGGAACGGCTGGGAGGCGCCATTCATTCGAATCGTTCACGCTTTTAAAAAGAAAAAGGGGAAAAAGAAAAACAAACACAAGCAGCAGCAGCAGCAGCAGCAACAAGAAAGCACGGGTCCCGCTTGTCGGCGGGGAGACGAGAGGTCGTACAAAGCGTGCGGAGAAAGCGTTCGCTCAGACTCCGGCCGCCACGTCTACCCGCCGCCAGAGCCACTCGGAGCCCGCGGCAGACCGGCCGCCAGTTCCTCCCCTTTGCTTTGCTTTTGCCGGCCCTGCTTCGCTTTGCTTTTCGTGGAAGCGCTGAGTTTTGTTTGGCGTCGCGTTCGTGGCACTCGTTTGCTTTTCCTTCGTCTGCTCCGCCTCGCTCCGCTTTGCCGTTCCTCCTCCGCTTCGCCTTGCTTTTGCCGGCGCCGCTTGGCCTGGCTTTGGCTGGCGGCGCTCCGCCTTTCCGTTGCGCGCCTTCGCTTCGCCTCGTTTCGCACGGATCGCTGAGTGCAGTGACACACGCCCAGCCACGCAGAGTCGCACGGGTGGCTCGCAGGCGAGCCAGAGCCCCTG
>NW_028181423.1:125000-137500 GCF_964211825.1 Aythya ferina
GCCTGCGTGCGTGCGGGTGTGCTGGAGCAACGTCCGCGAGAGGTGCTCGCACCGACCTGAACATCGGCCCTGACAGGAACCGACCCGCCGGGAAGCCTCTCCGACGTGCCCGAGGAACGCCTCCACGGGCTCCTGCGTGCGGGTGACGTGAGGTGCATCGTCGGGAGCCGGAGGCGCCGCCGCCTCGGCCGTGCCAATCCGCGGGGTCCCCCCTCCTTCGCCTTCCGAGCCTCCGGGACCCACGCGAGCAGCCGGGGACGCCCCCGGACGGACGCCTTCGGCCGCCGGCGGACCGCCCGCCGGCTTCTGGCCGCTCCCTCTCTCCACAGCTCTGAGCTCGCGGCTCGCTGCTGCTTTTCTCCGGCGACTCGCACGCGCGAGACCGCTTCTCGCTCGCCGGCGGGGAGGGCAGCTGGCTCGGCAAACCGCTGGCGGCTACCGCTCCGCACAACCCACGCCCGAGCCGACGCCACCGCCGACGCCGCGCGCCCCCTTCTCGCGCGCCGGCTCTCCAAGCCCCAAGCGCTCGCTCGACACCGCTGGCGGAGCAGAGTCCTCACTCTCTCCTATAGACGGACACAAAAGTCATTGCCTCACAAGCGGCGCACGTCCTTTTCCAGCCTACCGCGGCGAGGCAGCCGAGCGCAACCGACTTTTACCTCGACCTAACTGGAGGCACAGAGAAACAGCGACGCCTACCACCCCTTCCGAGCCGTGGCACGACCTGCTAGTCTACCTCCAGCCCCACGGCGGCCTTCCAAGTCCCGTCGGACACGCGGTAGACCTGGCCGCCGTTCCCTCCGCCCGACCGGCGGCTATTTCCTCCGCGAGGGTAGACCTGGCAACCTCAGGGGGACCCGCCGGCCGGGAACCGACGGCGCCGGCCCGCCTTCCTTCGCTTTTCCCACGGGCCCTTCCGGCACTTTTCCAGCCTTTTCGGGCTTTTTCGCACCTTTCCGGGAATTTCCGACGCTTTCCGCGCCATCGGACCCGCTCGGGAACCGCTCGACCGACCCGCGGACGTGCGCCTTCGCAAACGCGCGCGCGCGCGCGCTCCCGTCGCTGCCGGGCAGACCCCGACGCCGTTCTCGCGGACGGACCTGCAGCGACCCCTACAGGTCGCCGCCGGCTAAGCAAACATGGCGACCGCGCGCGGGTAGACCTGGCGGCTGCTGTCCGCAGCGCTTAGACGAGGCGCCCGCGGCGCCCCGAGGCGGGGAACACCTGCCGGCCGGGAACCAACCCCGCCGTCCTTTCCCTAGCAGGGCTCTGCCTTGCCTTGCTCGGCTTTCATCCGCATTGCTCTGCTCTCCTGTGCCGTGCTGGGCTCCTCTCGGAGACCGTCCCGCGGGTTTTGATGCCGAGTCGATTGCTATAATTACGAACGCATAAACCGTCAGACACAGAACTTGGCCTCCCCGCAGCCCAGCGACCGCTCCCTCGGAACTGGCACGAGGGGGCAGCAGGCCTGCACACCCAGCACGGTCTTTTTTGGGAGTAACAACATGATTCCCACAACTACGCTGGAAGAAAGGCAACAATAAAGAAATAAACAGCTAAAGCAAGACATGGTTCTTGCCCAACGTCACGGTGGACCAGGAGATGTGAAGGAGGCTGGGGAGGGGGCGATCAGGGTACAGCCACTGTCCAAGTCTGGCTGCCACCTGCACACAACATGAGGGCCCTCCGGTCTCCCCCCAACAGGCACTTGGAACCCAAAGGAGGGCTGGCCGCCAGCTCGCTACGTTTGCTTTGCTTCTCTCTGTTTTGCTTTGCTCTGCTTTGCTTTGCTCTTGCTGGCACGGTTTTGCTTTTCCATACCTCCTTTCCTCTGCTGTTCTTGCCCCTGCTTTGCCTCAGAGTGTTTTGCTCTTTCTCTCCTGAAAATACTTTGCATTTCCTTGTGCTACTTTCCTTTGTTTTGCTTTTCCTTGCTCTGCTTTGCCTTCCCTGGCCTTGCTTTGTTTTGCTTTATCAGGCCATGCTTTCCTTGGTTTAGCTTTGCTTTATAGACCTGGCACTGCTTTGCTTTTCCTACCCGTGCTGTGCTTTGCCTTGCCTCAAAGTGCTTTGCTTTCCTTTGTTTGCTTTATCTTTCCTAGTTATGCTTTGCTTTTCCTGGTGCTACTTTCCTTTGCTCAGCTTTGCCTTCCCTGGCTGTGCTTTGTTTTGCTTTACGGGGCCACGCTTGCCTTTTTTTACCTTTGCCTTGCTCTCTTTTGCCTCACCTGCTCCTGCTCTCACTTCCATTTTCAGGCCATGCTTACCTTTGTTTTGCTTTACTTTGTATTCCTGGCATTGCTTTGCTTTTCCTTTTGCTACTTTCTTTTGTTCTGCTTTGCCTTGCCTGGCCATGTTTTCCTTTGCCTAGCTTTGTATTCCTGGCATTGCTTTGCTTTTCCTTCTCTGCTCTGCTTAGCTTCTCTTAACCCTGCTCTGATTTGCCTTACCTTGAACTTTTTCGCTTTGTTGTGGTTTTATTTATTTTTTGATTGTTTGTTTGTTTTTATTTTTTTCTCATTAATATTTCTTTTCTTTCTCTTTACCAGCACTGCTTTGCATTTCCTGGTACTACTTTCCTTTGCTCTGCTTTGCCTTCCTGTGCTTTGCCTTCCCTGGCCTTGCTTTGTTTTGCTTTATCAGGCCATGCTTTCCTTGGTTTACCTTTGCTTTACAGACCTGGCACTGCATTGCTTTTCCAAACCATGCTGTGCTTTGCCTTGCCTCAGACTGCTTTGCTGTCCTTTGCTTGCTTTGTCTTCCCTCGTTATGCTTTGCTTTACCTGGTGTTACTTTCCTTTGCTCAGCTTTGCCCTCCCTGGCCTTGCTTTTTTTTTTTTTTTTGCTTTACGGGGCCATGCTTTCCTTTGTTTGCCTTTGCTTTCCTCTACTTTGTTCTGCTATGCTATGCCTTTCCTGGTCATTCTTTGCATTTTTTTATTATTATTATTTTTTTTTTTATTTATTTGATGTTCATTCCATGCTTTATGTTTTCCTTTTATATCTTTTTCTTGCGTTTTCTCTGGCCGTGCTTTGTTTTCCAGGCCTTGCTTGTCATTGCTTTTCCTTATGCCGCTAGGTCTTTTCCCTAGCAGGGCTTTGCTTTGTCTCGCTCAGCTTTCATCCGCATTGCTCTGCTCTCCTGTGCCGTGCTAGGCTTCCTTTGGAGACCGTCTCGCTGATTTTGCTGCTGAGTCGAATGGTAAATTTATGAACGCATAAACCGTCAGACACAGAACTTGGCCTCCCCGCAGCCCAGCCACTGTCCCCTTGGAACTGGAGGCCGGGTGCAGCAGGCCTGGCCGCCCGACATGGTCCATTCTTTGTCCCCAGCCATGCGGCGAGCCGCCAGGGGACCCCTAACTGCTACTCGTGTGGTGATAGTGTTCAGTGAGAATTTCAACGAGAATAAGTAACTACATGATTCCCACAACTACGCTGGAAGAAATCCACAACAAACAACAACAAAATGTATATAGATATATAAAACCAGCTAAAGCAAGACATGGTTCTTGCCGGCTGTCACAGTGGACTAGGAGCTGTGAAGAAGGCTGAGGAGGGGGCGATCAGGGTCCGGCCACTGTCCAAGTCTGGCTGCCACCTGCACACAACATGGAGCCCTCCGGTCTCCCCCCAACAGACACTTGGAACCCAAAGGAGGGCTGGCCACCAGCTCGCTACATTTTCTTTGCTTCTCTTTGTTTTGCCTTGCTCCGCTTTGCTTTGCTCTTGCTGGCACAGTTTTGCTTTCCCATACCTCCTTTCCTCTGCTGTTCTTGCCCCGGCTTTGCTTTGCTTTGCCTCAGATTCTTTTGCTGTTTCTTTCCTGGCAATGCTTTGCTTTTCTTTGTGCTACGTTCCCTTGCTCTGCTTTGACTTGCTCAGCCTTCCCTTCCCTGGCCATGCTTTCCTTGGTTTACCTTTGGTTTACAGACCTGGCACTGCTTTGCTTTTCCTACCCGTGCTGTGCTTTGCCTTGCCTCGCCTCAAACTGCTTTGCTTTCCTTTGTTTGCTTTATCTTTCCTAGTTATGCTTTGCTTTTCCTGGTGCTACTTTCCTTTGCTCAGCTTTGCCTTCCCTGGCTGTGCTTTGTTTTGCTTTACGGGGCCACGCTTGCCTTTTTTTACCTTTGCCTTGCTCTCTTTTGCCTCACTTGCTCCTGCTCTCACTTCCAGTTTCCGGCCATGCTTACCTTTGTTTTGCTTTACTTTGTATTCCTGGCACTGCTTTGCTTTTCCTTTTGCTACTTTCTTTTGTTCTGCTTTGCCTTGCCTGGCCATGCTTTGCTTTGCTTTGCTTTGTATTCCTGGCATTGCTTTGCTTTTCCTTCTCTGCTCTGCTTAGCTTCTCTTAACCCTGCTCTGATTTGCCTTACCTTGAACTTTTTCGCTTTGTTGTGGTTTTATTTATTTTTTGATTGTTTGTTTGTTTTTATTTTTTTCTCATTAATATTTTTTTTTCTTTCTCATAACCAGCACTGCTTTGCATTTCCTGGTACTACTTTCCTTTGCTCTGCTTTGCCTTCCTGTGCTTTGCCTTCCCTGGCCTTGCTTTGTTTTGCTTTATCAGGCCATGCTTTCCTTGGTTTAGCTTTGCTTTATAGACCTGGCACTGCTTTGCTTTTCCTATCCGTGCTGTGCTTTGCCTTGCCTCGCCTCAAACTGCTTTGCTTTCCTTTGTTTGCTTTATCTTTCCTAGTTATGCTTTGCTTTTCCTGGTGCTACTTTCCTTTGCTCAGCTTTGCCTTCCCTGGCCATGCTTTGTTTTGCTTTATGGGGCCATGCTTGCCTTTGTTTAGCTTCGCTCTGCTCTGCTTTGCCTTGCTATGTTTTGCCTTTTCTGGACATGCTTTGCATCTATTTTTTTTTTTTGTTCTCATTATTTTTCCTTTTTTTTTTTTTTTAATTTAAATGTTCATTACATTCTTTTGTTTTTCTTTTGGACCTATCTGATGTGTTTTTACAGGCCATGCTTTCCTTTTGCAGGCCCTGGTTGTCACTGCTTTTCCTTATGCCGCTAGGTCTTTTCCCTAGCAGGGCTTTGCTTTGTCTCGCTCAGCTTTTATCCGCATTGCTCTGCTCTCCTGTGCCGTGCTAGGCTTCCTTTGGAGACCGTCTCGCTGATTTTGCTGCTGAGTCGAATGGTAAATTTATGAACGCATAAACCGTCAGACACAGAACTTGGCCTCCCCGCAGCCCAGCCACTGTCCCCTTGGAACTGGAGGCCGGGTGCAGCAGGCCTGGCCGCCCGACATGGTCCATTCTTTGTCCCCAGCCATGCGGCGAGCCGCCAGGGGACCCCTAACTGCTACTCGTGTGGTGATAGTGTTCAGTGAGAATTTCAACGAGAATAAGTAACTACATGATTCCCACAACTACGCTGGAAGAAATCCACAACAAACAACAACAAAATGTATATAGATATATAAAACCAGCTAAAGCAAGACATGGTTCTTGCCGGCTGTCACAGTGGACTAGGAGCTGTGAAGAAGGCTGAGGAGGGGGCGATCAGGGTCCGGCCACTGTCCAAGTCTGGCTGCCACCTGTACACAAAATGGAGGCCCTCCGGTCTCCCCCCCACAGACACTTGGAACCCAAAGGAGGGCTGGCCGCCAGCTCGCTACGTTTTCTTTGCTTCTCTTTGTTTTGCCTTGCTCCGCTTTGCTTTGCTCTTGCTGGCACAGTTTTGCTTTTCCATACCTCCTTTCCTCTGCTGTTCTTGCCCCGGCTTTGCCTCACGTTGTTTTGCTTTTGCTTTCCTTAAAATGCTTTGCTTTTCCTTGTGCTACGTTCCTTTGCTCTGCGTTGACTTTCTCAGCCTTCCCTTCCCTGGCCATGCTTTCCTTGGTTTAGCTTTGCTTTATAGACCTGGCACTGCTTTGCTTTTCCTATCCGTGCTGTGCTTTGCCTTGCCTCGCCTCAAACTGCCTTGCTTTCCTTTGTTTGCTTTGTCTTCCCTGGTTATGCTTTGCTTTTCC
Organism: Aythya ferina; assembly: GCF_964211825.1. Taxonomy (NCBI): domain Eukaryota; kingdom Metazoa; phylum Chordata; class Aves; order Anseriformes; family Anatidae; genus Aythya; species Aythya ferina. The sequence goes on from NW_028181423.1 coordinate 130,979, forward strand.
TGGTGCTACTTTCCTTTGTTCAGCTTTGCCTTCCTTGGCCGTGCTTTGTTTTGCTTTACGGGGCCACGCTTGCCTTTTTTTACCTTTGCTTTGCTCTCTTTTGCCTTCACCTGCTCCTGCTCTCACTTCCATTTTCAGGCCATGCTTACCTTTGTTTTGCTTTACTTTGTATTCCTGGCACTGCTTTGCTTTTCCTTTTGCTACTTTCTTTTGTTCTGCTTTGCCTTGCCTGGCCATGCTTTGCTTTGCTTTGCTTTGCCTTGCTTTGTATTCCTGGCATTGCTTTGCTTTTCCTTCTCTGCTCTGCTTAGCTTCTCTTAACCCTGCTCTGATTTGCCTTACCTCGAACTTTTTCGCTTTGTTGTGCTTTTTATTGCTGTTTTTTTTTTTTTTGTTTTATTTATTTATTTATTTATTTATTTATTTATTTATTTTCACTTCTTTCTCTTTCCTGGCACTGCTTTGCTTTTCCTGGCGCTACTTTCCTTTGCTCAGCTTTGCCTTCCCTGGCCGTTCTTTGTTTTGCTTTATAGGGCCGTGCTTGCCTTTGTTTAGCTTCGCTCTGCTCTGCCTCGCCTTGCTATGTTTTGCCTTTTCTGGATATGCTTTGCATCTATTTCTTTTATTATCATTATTATTTATTTATTTATTTATTTTTCTTTAAATGTTCATTACATTCTTTTGTTTTCCTTTTGGACCTATCTGATGTGTTTTTACAGGCCGTGCTTTCCTTTTGCAGGCCCTGGTTGTCACTGCTTTTCCCTATGCCTAGCAGGGCTTTTCCTTAGCAGGGTTTTACTCTGTCTTGCTCAGCTTTTATCCGCATTGCTCTGCTCTCCTGTGCCGTGCTAGGCTTCTTTTGGAGACCGTCTCACTGATTTTGCTGCTGAGTCGGTTGGTAAATTTATGAACGCATAAACCGTCAGACACAGAACTTGGCCTCCCCGCAGCCCAGCCACTGTCCCCTCGGACCCAGCGCGTGGGGGCACTAGGCCTGGCCGCCCGACATGGTCCATACTTTGTCCCTAGCCATGCGGCGAGCCGCCAGGTGGGCCACACTGCTAGTTGTGTGTGTGAGGTTCTCAGAGACAGTAAGTAACTACATGATTCCCACAACTACGCTGGAAGAAATCCACAACAAACAACAACAACATGTATATAGATATATAAAACCAGCTAAAGCAAGACATGGTTCTTGCCGGCTGTCACAGTGGACTAGGAGCTGTGAAGAAGGCTGAGGAGGGGGCGATCAGGGTCCAGCCACTATCCAAGTCTGGCTGCCACCCGTACACAAAATGGAGCCGTCCGGTCTCCCCACAACAGGCCCTTGGAACCCAAAGGAGGGCTGGCCGCCAGCTCGCTACGTTCACTCTGCTTCTCTTTGTTTTGCCTTGGTCTGCTTTGCTTTGCTCTTGCTGGCACAGTTTTGCTTTTCCATACCTCCTTTCCTCTGCTGTTCTTGCCTCAGATTGCTTTGCTTTTTCTCTCCTGGAAATGCTGTGTTGTTCCTTGTGCTACTTTGCTTTGCTTTGCTTTGCTTTGCTTTGCTTTGCTTTGTTTTGCTTTTTCTTTCCTCAGCCTGCTACGTTTTTACTTGTGCGGTCATGCTTTATTTTTTATTTCTTTGCTTCGTATTCCTGTCAGTGCTTTGCTTTCCCTTCTCTGCTCTTCTGGACCTTTCTTAGCCTCGCTGTGCTTTGCTTTGCCTCAAAGTGCTTTCTTTCCTTGGCTTTCCCTTTCGTGGCACCGCTTTGTTTTTCCCTGTGCTCCTTTCCTTAGCTTTGCTGTCTTTATGAATGCATAAAGAAGTTCATGAAACTTGTTTCTGAACACACAGAAAAGTTAGCCGGCCCGCAGCCCGGCAGCTGTCCCCTCGGAGCTGGCGGGCACGGACAGGGATCTGGCTACCGGGCCAGGTCTATTTTGTTGCCCACCGTTGTCCGGAGAGCCAGCAGGTGGGCTCCGTTGCTATTCGTCTGGGGAGGGGTGTGGGTTGAGAACAACAATCAATAACTACTCGATTCCTAAAACGAAAGGGGGAAACAGACGGAGAAGACTATTATTATTCCTACTTCTACTATTTGTATTACGTTTTAATGATATTTATTTCTATTACTATTTAATACTTTTATTTCTAATAACTTTTTCGTAGTATATAATAATAGCATTATTGTTATTGTTGTTATTATTATTATTATTATTATTATTATTATTATTAATTTATATAACGATAAGCAGCTAAAGCAAAGCAGCCAGGCAGCCAGCCAAACTGAGTGGCACAGGTGGGGAGCCGTTCGCGGCCGAGCAGGAGCCTCTGACGTCAGAGCGAGAGCGAGAGGTGGCCCGAGGCAACCGGGGGCCGCTGCCACACCCTGGCCTTCTCAAACGCCCAGCTCCCCGTAAGCCAGCAACGGGCCCCTTTACCTCATGGGTGGGTGGGGGGTGCGATTTCGACTGACGCTAAGTTAACTCCGCATTTTGTTTTGGCAGCACCGTTTTGCTTTGCTTTGCTTTCCCTGGCCCTGCGTTGCTTCGCTTCGCTTTGTATTCAAGGTACTGCTTCGCTTTTCCTGGCCCTGTTTTACTTTGGATTTTCTCTTGCTGACCGTGCTTTGCTTTTCCTGGCCTCGCTTTGTTGCGTTTTGCTTGACTTTGTATTCGTGACACCGCTTTTCTTTCCCTGGACCTCCTTTGCTTTGGTTTTTCTCGCCCTTCTTTGCTTTGCTTTTGCTGGTCCTGCCTCGCTTTGTTTTGCTTGACGTTGTATTCAAGACACCGCTTTTCTTTTCCTGGACCTCTTTTGCTTTGGTTTTTCTCGCCTTTCTTTGTTTTGCTTTTGCTGGCCCTGCCTTGCTTTGTTTTGCTTGACGTTGTATTCAAGATACCGCTTTTCTTTCCCCCACCCCCCAGGAAATCCTTAGCTTAGTTTTTTTTTTGTTTGTTTGTTTGTTTTTCCCCACCCTTCTTTGTTTTGCTTTTGCCGGCCCTGCCTTGCTTTGCTTTGCTTTACTTTGTATTCGTGCCACCACTTTTCTTTTCCTGGACCTCTTCTGCTTTGGTTTTTCTTGCCCTGCTTGGCTTTGCTTTTCCTTTTGCCTCTTTCTTTTCCCTAGCAGGGCTTTGCTTTGTCTCGCTCTGCTTTGCGTTGCATTGCTCAGCTCTGCTTTGCCGTGCTAGGTAGGCTTCTTTTGCAGACCGTCGCACCGATTTGGGCGACGAGTCGATCGGTGTATTTATGAACGCGTAAAGCCTCAGGCGCACACCGTGGCCTCCCTCCCCGCAGCCCGACGACTGTCCCCCGGGAGCTGGAGGGTGGCGACAGGAAGCCTGGCCACCCAGCCAGCATGGTCTATTCCTCATCCCCCGCTGTCCGGCGAGCCGCCAGGTGGGTCCCGCTGCTGCTGTTCGTCTGGGGACGGGCTTGGGTGAGGTTTTTTAGGACGATAAGCGACATTACACGATTCCCAATGATTTGGGTTCGTTTTGCTTTGCTTTCCTTTTCCTCGCTTTACTTATCGTCGCTCTTCCCCGCTTTGCTTTTCCCGCACCTGCTTCGACATGCTTTCCTTAGAGCTGCATCTTTCTGGGGGGTTTTGGTTTGTATTCCCGGCACCGATTTCCTTTTCTTTGCTCTGCTTTGCCGTTCCTACTCCGCTTTGGTTTTTGCTCTTTTGATGCGTTTACACACACAGGAACGCTGGGTCACCTACTTCGGCCTCCCCACAGCCCGCCAACCGTCCCTTCGCAGCTGGCAGGTGGGGGTGCGGGGGTCGGCCACCCAGCCAAGTCTATTCCAGGACCCCCGCTGACTGGGGAGCCGCCACCTGAGCTCAACTGCCGTTTGCCTGAGGAGGCTGGGGGAGGGGGGGGGGGGGGGGGGGGGGGGGTGAGGGGGAGCTGAGGACTAGGGGGGTGGGGGAGGTTTTGAAAGACGGTAAGGAATGACACCATTCCTGAAGCTACAGCGGAAAACAGGCAACAGAACTAACTAATAATAAACGTAAAGATAAGAGTAGTTATTTTGCAAAGCGGCTAAAGCAAAGCGGCCAGGCAGTCAGCCGCACTGAGCGGCACAGGTGGCGAGCCTCTGGCGGCCGAGCAAGAGCCTCTGACGTCAGAGCGAGCTGCGGCCCGAAGCAGCCGGGGTCCGGGGCCGCGCCCTCGCCTTCCCGACCGGCGCCGGCGCCCCGCCCCGCCCCGTCCACTGCAAAGGCTGCAAAGGGCGGAGGAGAGGGAGGGAGGGAGAAGTGGGGAGGGGGCGGAGGCGGCCATTGAAGTGCGTAGACGGCCGCTGTCAGATGCAGGCCGCCACGTCTACCCGTCCCTCCCACCCTCCGGGCCCCGTGGAGCGACCAGGTCTACTTCTCCCTCCTCCCCGCTCTCTCCCCCGCCCCCTCCCGCCTCGTGGAGCCACCAGGTCTACTTCTCCCTCCTCCTCCCCGCTCTCTCCCCCCCGCCCCCTCCCGCCCCGTGGAGCCACCAGGTCTACTTCTCCCTCCTCCTCCCCGCTCTGTCCCCCCGCCCCCTCCCGCCCCGTGGAGCCACCAGGTCTACTTCTCCCTCCTCCTCCCCGCTCTGTCCCCCCGCCCCCTCCCGCCCCGTGGAGCCACCAGGTCTACTTCTCCCTCCTCCCAGCTCTGTCCCCCCGCCCCCTCCCGCCTCGTGGAGCCACCAGGTCTACCCCGCCGTCACGGCCACTGCTAGAGAGCGGCCCGGCTGCCTCGTCTACACGGCCACACGCACGCATGCACAGACGGGCGCGTGCCCGCACGCTTCCCTCCGGCGGCCCGCCAGGTCTATCCACACGCCTCTCGCGTGCAGGGGAACGGCTGGGAGGCGCCATTCATTCGAATCGTTCACGCTTTTAAAAAGAAAAAGGGGAAAAAGAAAAACAAACACAAGCAGCAGCAGCAGCAGCAGCAACAAGAAAGCACGGGTCCCGCTTGTCGGCGGGGAGACGAGAGGTCGTACAAAGCGTGCGGAGAAAGCGTTCGCTCAGACTCCGGCCGCCACGTCTACCCGCCGCCAGAGCCACTCGGAGCCCGCGGCAGACCGGCCGCCAGTTCCTCCCCTTTGCTTTGCTTTTGCCGGCCCTGCTTCGCTTTGCTTTTCGTGGAAGCGCTGAGTTTTGTTTGGCGTCGCGTTCGTGGCACTCGTTTGCTTTTCCTTCGTCTGCTCCGCCTCGCTCCGCTTTGCCGTTCCTCCTCCGCTTCGCCTTGCTTTTGCCGGCGCCGCTTGGCCTGGCTTTGGCTGGCGGCGCTCCGCCTTTCCGTTGCGCGCCTTCGCTTCGCCTCGTTTCGCACGGATCGCTGAGTGCAGTGACACACGCCCAGCCACGCAGAGTCGCACGGGTGGCTCGCAGGCGAGCCAGAGCCCCTGACGGCAGAGCGAGCGGCAGCCCGATGCAGCCAGGGGCCGCGCGCGGCCGCGCTCTCGGCTTCTCGAGCGGCGCCGGCTCGTCTCCCCCCCTCTCCCCCGCCCGTCGCGCCGCAGCCCCGCCGAGCCGTCGGGCGGGGGGGCGGCGGGAGGGGCAATCCTCCTAGCTCGTCGCCGGCCGCTCCGCTCCGCTCGGCGGGAAGCCGGCGCCACACGTAGGCGAGAGGGGTCCGCATTATTCCGGGCACGGAGCTTCAAGCCGGCTGGTCGTCAGGCTCCCGCCGAGCCCGTGTCCCGGCCGGCGGGCAGCTAGATGGCGCGGGAGGGAGCAGAGCGACGAGCTCGCGCTCGCCTCCAGCGTTTTTCTCCCCGGGCGGGCCCCGTCCGGGGCCCCCGCAAAGGCGGGCAGGCGGGAGCTGCCTCGCCTCCTGCGACGCTCGGCTCCGCGGCCGGGGCGGATCGGGCTCGGAGTCGGCTTCGGGCTTGCGCTTCGGCTCGGGCTCGCGGGCTCGCGAGGGCAGAGGCTGTCCGCCGCCCGCAGCCCCGTCCGTCTACACGGCGCTTCCCCGCCTCGCGGCGATCTTGAGCTCTGCCCTGCTTCTCGGCCGGCTGCTGGGGAAGAGCGGCGTGGCAACGGGGAGAAGGGGGGAAGGGAGGGAACGAGAAGAGGTGTATTTGTGAATGAATGAATGAATGAATGAATGAATGAATGAATGAATGAATGAATGAATGAATGCATGAATGAATGAATGAATGAATGAGTGAGTGAGTGAGTGCATGAGTGAGTGAGTGAATGAATCAAGGAATCGATGGATCGATCGTTCAGCCAACGAATCGATGAAGAAAGGAATGAGAAAGCAGAAGGGAAGCAAAAAGAAGGGCGGGGGAAGAAAGCGAAGGGCTCCAGAAAAGCGCGTAGGCAGCCGCCGTTAGCTGACGGCCGCCAGCTCTACGGTCCTCGTCGTGGTGAAGTGGACAGGTGAATCCCCTCCCCTCTTCCTCCCCCTTCCCCGCCCAGCCCCGATCCGCCAGGTGTAGCGTGGCGTCAAGGCGAGGAGCCGAAGCGGCACAGCCCGTTGGCGAGCAGGCGAGCCCGTGTGTCGGCTGTAAGCGGGACAGAGGCGCGAGCGTCCCTCGGACTGCCGT
>NW_028181423.1:142500-145000 GCF_964211825.1 Aythya ferina
GGTTTCACGCCCTCTTGAACTCTCTCTTCAAAGTTCTTTTCAACTTTCCCTTACGGTACTTGTTGGCTATCGGTCTCGTGCCCGTATTTAGCCTTAGATGGAGTTTACCACCCGCTTTGGGCTGCATTCCCAAGCAACCCGACTCCGAGAAGCCCCGGGCCCGGCGCGCCGGGGGGCCGCTACCGGCCTCACACCGTCCGCGGGAGGGGCCTCGATCACAAGGACTTGGGCCCCCCGAGAGCGGCGCCGGGGATGGGGGCTTCCGTACGCCACACTTCCCGCGCCCCACCGCGGGGCGGGGATTCGGCGCTGGGCTCTTCCCTCTTCACTCGCCGTTACTGAGGGAATCCTCGTTAGTTTCTTTTCCTCCGCTGACTAATATGCTTAAATTCAGCGGGTCGCCACGCCTGACCTGAGGTCGCGAACGGAAAAGGACGCGCGCCGACGACGACGACGGCGCGCCCGCCTGTCTCGCTCCGCCACGAGCCGCCCGGACCGCGCGCGGCACGCGCCGCGCCGCGGGAGACGGGCCCCCCCCTCGCCGCAGCCGCCGCCGCCCCAAGGACGGCCGGCGGCGGACTCGCCCTCCCGGCGCGCGGCACACCGCGCGCGCGCGCGGCAGCACGACGGCACGGGCACCGCACGCGCGGTAACCCCTGCCCGCAGACAGCCGCGCGCGCGCGGGGACCGGCGGGGAGGGCGGCCGCCGCGCCTCCGACCCACCGGAGCCCGGCGGCTCGCTCGGGGACGACGGACGGACGGACGCCCGGACGACAGAGGGGGGCACGAGCTCCACCCACGCGGGCGCGCTCCGGGAGCGCGAGGAGCCCGGCCGGCTCCCCGAGGGGGTCTCCACTTCGGGGCACGAAGGCCCGGCCGGCCCGGACGCCCGGACGCGGCGCGGGCCTGCGAGGCGCCCCAGCCGCGCCGCGCCGCCGCCCCGCGGCGGCGGCGCCGGCGATTGACCGTCAAGCGACGCTCAGGCAGCCGTAGCCCCGGGAGGAACCCGGGGCCGCAAAGTGCGTTCGAAGGGTCGATGATCAATGTGTCCTGCAATTCACATTAATTCTCGCAGCTAGCTGCGTTCTTCATCGACGCACGAGCCGAGTGATCCACCGCTAAGAGTTGTCTGCCTTTTCGGCGCCGCCCCGCGCGCGCGGGGGGGCCGGGGCCGCTCCGCGCGACCCCCTAACGAGGACGCTCCCCGACCCAACGACCGACCGACCGAACGACGGAACGGCGGCCGCGGCCGAGCGAGCGTCGCCTCCGCTGACCGTACGAGCACACGTGAGAAAAAAAAAAAGCCGAGGGAGACGCCGAGTCTCCCGAGCGACGGGAGCCCGCGCTCCCGACCGCCCCCCCGGGCCCGACGAGACCCGGGCTCGCGCTTCGAGGCCGGCCCAGGCGCCCGGCTCGGCCCGGCCCCGGCGAGACGCGGCGGCGCGACCGCCGCGCCGCCCGCCTCCCTCGCCCGACGCCTCGCCCCGACGCCGGCGTCCTCCGCGGCGCCGCCGCCAACCGGGCCCGACGCGGCCACCCGAGCCCGCGCCGCCAGAGCGACGGCACGGCGGCGGACGAGCGACGGACGGACGCACGCACGCCGCCCGACCGCCCGACGGCCACCCGCGCGCTCTCGCCTCGCCCGCAAGCCGCACGCCACGAACCCCCTTTCGCTCCGGCCACCGGCGCCTTCAGACGCACGCTCCTGCTTTCGCACTCGCCCAACGCGGCACCTCGCGCGGACGCGCGGCCGGGCGGCCGACGGGACGGCACCGGAACGAGGAGCGGCGCCCGCTCTCCGCGCCTCCGCGCGGAGACCGGCTGCGGGACGCCCCTACACCGGCCCGCCCGCCTGCTCGCTCGGCGCGGCCGGCGAGGCCGAGGGTCGAGCCGGGCGGGGAGCGCCGACAGAGGTCGCGAGCGGGGAGCGACGGGAGACGCCGCGGCGCTTGGGGGACGGCGAGGCCGCGGGCGCGCGCCGGCACGGAACGAGCGGCGGCGCCGCCGCCGCCGCCACCGCCGCCGCCACCGCCGCTCGCGCGGGGCCCGCTGGCCGCCGCCGGACACGGCGCGGCACGCCACGCCGCCGAGCGCTCGGCGGGGGCGGGGAGCCGAGACGCGCGTCTCGGCCCCTTGCAGGCGCGGGCGAGGTCGACGGCGGCCGACCGCGCGCCCGCGCGCGCGGCGTCTCCGCCGAGACCGGACCGCGGAGAGAGGAGCGGGCTCCGACCCCTCTCCGGCCCCGCCGCCCGCGGGGGGCGAGCGCGGGGACCGCCGGCGGCGAGCGAGCGCGCGAGCGCGGGGGAGCGGCGCGCCCGCGAGCGCCGACCCCCCAACGACGCGCCCCGCCCGCCGCCGACGGCGAGCCCGCCCGCCCTCGCGGGCCGCCGCGGGCCGCACGAGTCTTTAAACCTCCGCCCGGCTCGGCGGCCGACAACCCTGGCGGCCCGGAGCCCGGGGCCCGCGGCCATCCCCTAACCGGGCCGGCGCTCGGCGCCGC